>NW_013541492.1:0-47932 GCF_000499545.2 Eimeria tenella
CAGTGGGCCCCTTTAGGGGGCCCCCCGGGGGTCTTGAAGGAACCCGGCAAGCGGGTGGAAAGAGAAGGGGGCCCCTGGAGAGACACCGAAGCAGCAGCAGCAGCAGGGGGGCCCCTCCTGCTGCTGCTGCTGCTGGATTGGCTGGGCTGCCCTTGGGGCTCTTGCCGTTTGGGTACTTCTGAAAGTTCAGAAGACGCTGGGGAGCAGAAGCAGGGGCTTTCCTTTTGCTCCTTCTTCACATTTGTCGCTGCTGCTGGCTGCGCGGGAAGCTGCTGCTGCTGAACTGCTGCTGCTGCTGCTGCTTCTGCTTTCGCGGCGGAGCCGCGGCGGGACTGGGGGCACCGCCGCCGGCGCAGAGAGCCTGGCCCTGCAGGCGCTGGGGCGGCCTCCAGCAGCTGCGGGGTGCAGGGGGTGGAGCTGCTCTCTGAAGACTCGAAGTCCATTGCTGCTGCTGCGCGGCTGTGCTGCTGCGCTGCTGCGCTGCTGCTGGGGGGCCTCAGAGACGCAGCTGCTGCCCAGCCGCAGGGCGCCTTCACAGCAGCAGCGCCGCAGCAGCTTTCCCCCGGATCATCTTTTGCTGCGCTGCGGGCGCCCAGCTGCCGACGGCCAGCAGCGCCCGGGGGAAGCAAAGCCGAAGCTGCTCAGATATATTCAATTAATAAATGCAATAAAGAAATGCGAAATGAAATATGAAATGAGGAGCTGCGGGAACCCCAGAGGCACACACACAGCGCAGGCCGGAAGATCTAGTGGCGAGCCAGACAGTCCTCGCGTCTTGGGGGCCCCAAGGCTCTGTCGGCTGCGAGGGGAAACAGTGAAAACTACTTTAAAAGGCTATGCTCAAACAAAAAATAATTAATACTCTCAAGTTCTCCGAACTTAGACCCCATGGATGTAGTGTTGCCTGCTGCTCCGATCTGCCGCGTTCTAGTGAAGCTGTGGGGTTCCCAGAGGGCCGAACGGAGTTTCTCTTGAACCTCTGTTGCTTTTTGAACTGAATTTCAGTTTTTTTTTGTTTCATAAGTATGTGCGGGGGGCAGAAGACGATCATTAGCGCTCCCCGTTCGCCCAGCTATTGCCTTGAGCAGCACTCCGCTTCGAGTTCCATTGCAGAAGAGGCTCTCTCGTAATCCCAAGAGCCGCGGCGCCCGTTTTAAGGTGTTGTGCTGCTTTATAAAGGCAACAAACGGCAGGAAGACGCAAAAGGAGTGCCTGAAAACAAACACAAATGCTCTCTGAAGATGAGGCTCCAGGCGGACGTGCTGCGGTACATGACCAAGGGGGAGTTTCGGGTGCTGATCGCCGTGGAAATGGGAATGAAGAACCACGAATTTGTGTCCTCGGCGTTGATTGAGCAGATTGCAGGTCTTCGAAGACACTCCATTCGCCAGATCCTGAGCACTTTGCTCAAAAACAAGCTTGTTTTCCACAGCTCCAAATCGTACGACGGGTACAAAATGACCTATTTGGGCTACGATTACCTGGCTCTCAACGCCTTCGTCAAGAGAGGCCTCATCAAAGGAGTTGGCGTCAGAGTTGGCGTCGGCAAAGAGTCCGACATTCACGTTTGCGAAGGCACAGACGGGAAAGTGCTGATCTTGAAACTGCACCGACTCGGTGAGTTGCTGCAGAGGAATGCATGGCGCGCAGCACGCGAATTCAACAAGTGGCTGCAAACTTGAATGCATGCAGCAGCCAGGGAACAGCAACTAGGCTCTGGTTGCTGCGGCTGCGCCGGTGTTGCTGTGGCAGGTCGCATTTCTTTCCGCTCCATCAAGAAGAACCGCGACTACATGCAGCACCGCATGCACTGCAGCTGGCACTACCTCGCGCACTTAGCTGCAGTGCGCGAGTTTGCATATCTGAAGGCGCTGCACTCCCACGGCTTTCCGGTCCCAGAGCCAGTGGACATGAACCGGCATGCCGTGCTGATGGAGTACATCGACGCGATCCCCCTGACTCAGGTGCTCCTCGCTTCTCCCCGATGCAACAAATAGATGTTTGAGTTTCTCAGCTTGCGAAAAAGTCCATTTGGCCGACATCTCCCTTCCGTGGAAGAGCCTGCAGCAGCCGGCGCGGCACTTCGGGAGCTGCTGCTGGCTCTGTTTTCAGTTTCGCTTTTTCTCCGTTGGTTTGTGCCGTTCTTGCTGCTGATGTGCGCCAGGTCAGAGAACTTAAAGACCCTTTGGCTGTGCTCGAGAAGCTGATGAAGCTCATCGTGAGGCTTGCGCACTGCGGGCTAATCCACGGGGATTTCAACGAATTCAACCTGATGATTGACGACGCGGGACACATAACAATGATAGGTCAGACACCACGGGTTTCTCGCGCTCGAAAATTGCATCTTTATGAGTGTTTTCAAGCCCTGCGCGTTTTTGAATTGCGGCATTTGCTAGTGGGGCCCAGGTGAATTCAACTTTTCTGTTCTTGCGTGCGCCATGCCATGGCACAGATCTTCCTCAAATGGTTTCAATTTACCATCGAAATGCAGCAGCCTACTTTGACCGCGATGTTCAGTGTATAAAACGTCTGTTTGAACGGAAGTTTCTCGTCGAAGTTACCACAGTGCCCAAGTACGCGAAACAAACACCCGCAGCAGCAGTTACGGGCTAGTAATTTGGGGCTTTCATTGCTTTGTGCTGTTTACAGAATGTATGTAGAGGCTATTTTTTGTGCTGCCTTTCATCTTTGTTTTGTCTGGTTCAGGTTCGATGAAGTTGTTGAAGGACGCGAAACGAAGCTTTCCTCTGCTGCAGATGGAGCTCTGGATGAGGGCCGTGCAGAAGGCGCTGCTGATGGAGAAGAGTCTTCTTGCAATTTGATTTCTGTTTCTGACGACCTGGACGAGCACCAGGCGGAACTGCTGGAAGGCGCGCTGGCTGCGCGGCAAAACAATGAAACGGAGTCAAGTTGCTCGGATGAGTCTGAGACAGAAGACGAAGAGGAAAGCTGCGGCTCTGCAAAACCTCAGGAAAGCTCAGAAGAAGAAGCACAAGAAGAAGAGGAACAGTCGGCTTCAGACGTGCAAGATGAATCGCTGAAACGGGAATGTAAGTTGGACGACGACAGCCAAGAAGCAAGCAGTGCCTCCGACAGCGGTGAGTCCCAAAGGGCACCTCTTTGACCACTGTTGCATGCAGAGCAGCAGAAGACCAGCAGCACAATGAGGAAAAGCAGCAGAGGAAACAGAGTCCGTAAAAAGAGCAGTGGCAGCCGTTGAAGATTCCAAGTCACGGTGGCTGTTGGCTGTGCGTGAGCAGCTACTTGTGCCAGACATAGAGCAATAACCCCCCCAGCCCATCTTGTTCTTCATTTACTTCAATTTGAATTCACTGCCTGCTGTGTCTACGCTGCAGCAGCTGCTCCAGTGGTTCCTTATTGTAGTTCAGTTGTGTTTTTTGCACGCAGAAGAGGCAAAGGAAGGCTCCACCCAGCCCTTGCCTCTCGAGGAGCAGCAGGCACTGATTCACTGCTGGCGCCCCACAGCCAGAAGGTAAAACTTTTTGTTTGTTTCTTTGTCTGCATGCTTCTTAGAAGCACTTTGACGCCATAAATGTGGTTGAATGCAGGGTCATTCTTTTGGTTTCGTGCAGCTTCACGTTGTCTTACAGAAAACTGGTGCATCGGCAGCTGCAGCGGCTGCTGCTCCTGCAACAGTGTCTCGCTGACTAGTGGGATTCATGTTACATTTCCTAACTCTTACCTGCCTTTTTTTTCTGTACAGGCACACACGGGACGCTGTGCGCAAGAGGGTGCAGGCAAAGAATCAGAAGAAGAAAAGCAAAGGAAATTTCGGCAGCAACAAAAATGCAGAGGGAATAAAGGCTCGACAGATGGCCAAATTTGATTGTTAGCTTCTTTTTTTGGCTGAAAGCGAACTTCCGTATTCTTTTACTCAAGATATGTTTTACTGCCGTATCGGCGTAGTTGCACACGTAAGTATCTGCCGTAAGTATCTACGAACAGAAACATAGGATACACTATTAGACAAAAGATATATAAGCATATCTAAAAGTACAAAAGTATGGATACAGTATGGCGCTGCCTGCAGCCAGCGTGCTGATCTCGTAGATCGTGCTGGCTGGCCCATCTCACGTGCATGAGCGCATGCAGGAGTCTTATGAGGTACTGGCCAAGCACTCAGAATGTCTCAAGAGGCCTGACTGGTTAACTGTGACCTTGTAGCTGCTGTTGTCGCGAAATACACAGTGTGTAGACTAAGCTGTGCACAAGTTCTCTGGACGCCTTGCGGGTTTCCCAAGCATATGCCAAGAGGGAGCTGTTGTTGCTTATGTTTAATGCTCCTCTCTGCTGCTCTCGCGACCGAATTATTTGCTTTTGATAAACGAAGCGCTGGCCGTGCTTCAACAGGCCCTACATGGTGGCTCGTCGTTACTCCCAAACACCCTTATGGCCCCCGACTGGGACTCCTAGCTGCGGCTGCCTGCGTGGCTGACTAGAGGAGAAACAAACAAGTAATGAGCAGAAAACTAGAGTTTGAGCATTACAAAGTCCTCTGTTCGTCTGGGGAATAGTGTTCTCAAATCCTTTGGAGTGCCAGCAAGCGGAGGCAAAAACAGCCTGGGATCCGAAAGACCATGTGGGGACTCTCCTGCACGCGTCCATTTTTAGCATAGAGACAAGAAATATGCGCAAATGACTACTCGAGTCTATTTCACCTTCTTTAAAGACTAAGTTCTGCCAGCATATGCCGTGACTGCCTCTAGGCACCAAGGAAAAGCTGAGCACGGGGATCTCGAGTTGAAAACTTTGTCGAGAGCCCGTCCCCAAGTTTCGATTAGCGTTCTATTACTGGCTGTACATAAAAGGTTCTTACTTAGAAAACAGTAGCTGAAGGCTGAGGGCTAGTCGGGCAGCCGAGGCTCACGGAACTGGGGGCGCTTCCCAGTGTCTACGGGGCTTGGCCGGTCACTAGAGCGAAACCCGCGAAGCGGAGAAAATTCTGTGGTTATAAATGTTTCATCTCCCCAGATTTCACGCCACTGGTGGCTGGTGGCGCTGCAAAGCGTTCACTATTACCCGTTATTCTGTGAAGACTGAGTCCCACAGGTCGTTGACTCTGATCTTATCCCTATGTGTTCCTCGAGAATGTTTCCACTGTAAGCCTCAACTCTGTGTGCAACGTCACTTGCTTGGCTGGGTATTTTGACCCGGAATAGTTCTCGAAGAGGAGTTCAAAGACAAGCGCCGGTCTCGCCTTTCCCTAAGTGGATTGGCTGCAGCGTTGGCTGCCACAATCTATCTCATCGGGGAACGTATCATTTTCGTTATCTGTGCAGGAGCGTTGGCAGGATCCGGTGATGACAGTTTCGATGCAACAATTCTTTCATCCTATGGATGACACACTGGTGCGAAGAAATTTGACAATTTTTAGTTCGCATCGCATACTCACTCGGCATTTTTCGAGCAAAATGCATCCTCTTCAGTGGCTTTGGCCAACTGACGTTCACTTTATCTGAGTAACTGAGCAGGAAGCAGCCTTTAGTTCGTCTAATATAAAAGTCTGCAGGGCTGATTGATCGAAGCATTTATAAACCTCACAAAGCTGTCTCCGTGATCAACGAGGCTGCCTATACAGTCTATTCTACCTCTTCCTACAATGCAAACGCTGCAACAAATTTCTGTGAAGACCCTAAAGCCGCCTCCCTAGTTAAACCCTTAGCGTGTATCTCTTGGACCTTTCTATTATCCAAATACCAACTGCACGAGGTATTTAGATCCACCACATCTTAAGAGCCATTTCTGGAATTATAAGGTTACGACACCTGGTCTGCTCTGCGCATCTGCTTCCAGGCCAGTGGCCTTAGCAGAAGCTTATCTGAATTGAACTGGCCGGTCTTGAGCAAGTATGGCATTTTATACATTTTGTATATTATGCAGTGGCTTCCAGCGGGACTGATCGTGGTCGACATTCGAAACCTTGCCAATTTTGACCCACAAGGTTCCGTTTTGCGCCCTGTTGTATCTTTTATAGGACATTCTTACTCCATACGCAATGCATACCCTATGCAGCTGGCTACTTTTAGGAAGCCCATTCAAACTGGCTATGATTAGGTTGTGCAGCGTAGGAACAACTCCTAGGTATTAACTTGTTTGGTGCTGCTCGCCTGCGGACTTCACGCTAGCGCTAAATAATCCTTTCGCCAAGTGTGAGCTGCAAAGCACAATGCACAACGTACTCGTTTAGGTTTTCTGAAAAAAGTGGCTTTATGGGAACAGTTTAGGGGATGGTACTGCCGCGCAACTCAGCGTAATCTGTTTGGCATGCAGCATCACGTGGGCATCTCCAGCGTATTGGAGCGTCCTATCTCGGGGCGCATATCTCGCCACGCCACCTGGTGTTCTGCATCCCCCTTGTGTGCATCTAAAGCTGCATCAGAATCTGTGAGTTAAGCATGTCTTAAAGGCTTCACGAGTCGGAAAGAGCTGCTTTTCGCAGGTGACGCCAGGTATGTTCACCAAAGTAGCCCAGACGTGATGGCGCCGGCACCCCGTACTAGTTGCTGCTGCGGGAAAGGCAAGAAAAGCTCTTAGTTGCCAGGTGCGAGTGCCCCTTCATGCAGTCTCGCGCTATCCTCGGTCTACTGTTATCGATTTGGGTAGTGCCTTGCCGCATTGTCCGTTGTTCTCTCTTAGGAAGTAGCCTGAGCTTTTCTGCCATGGTCGTTGGCTCGACCCCAGGTATAGCTCATGAGGTCCAGCAAAGTAAATGCGCCAAAGTTCGTTGTTTCTCTGAGAGGTGTGTGGGTGCCTCGTCAAGGAATACCAGTAGCCGTGTTGTCAGCAAACCGCAGCTTGTAGAGGCCCTATGCAGTGAAATTTGTGAGACTGTAGTCATCTTGAAAACCTAGAGTGTTTCAAATTGACTACAGCTGAGCACTGTGTTGGAATATTTTATGTACGCGTTCATAATTAAAGTTTTTCCTTTCCACTGTGGCTGTAGGCCACAGTGCTGTCCGCATTGCTCAGTGCACTTCCTATTTATTCCTACCGTATACAAGTGGGGCTACTTTAAAGCCATAGAGGTGTGTAGATGAGATACGCTGAGAGATTGTATGCTGTGGCTATTTGGCATTTGTGAGGCCGAAGAAACTCCTGAAAGGCGCGGCTTCTGCTAGAGGCTTAATCAGCGAAATGTTTGGGACCCAACCCTACACAAGCTGGCGTAGTAGAGCCTCCACAAACTGGCCCTGCAAAACAAGACACTGTACCTTCTGCGCCAGTTACCTAGGGGCCGCCATAAGTGCAAGAAGCAAGCCAAAAGCAATTGAAGTATTTGCATTGCCTCTAAAATACGTTTAGGACCGAGTGTGCAGCTCCCGCTCCTATTGTAGGTGAGTGAATATGGCACTGGGAAGGTGCAAAGGATGTTCTTAAGATAATGGAGTCCCGCTGGAAACACTAAGGTTCCCAGCCCTCGTGCTTCTGGAAGCGCAACTGCGCCCTCTCTCTTCTGCAAATGCGAACAACTTTTAGGGGAAAGCAGATCAGTACGGCCTTTACACGGGAGCCTTCTATCAGCTGTGGGAAATGCATCAAAGGCATGGAACTGAGAGCGGTCACCCCTGAGAGTGGCAAGCGTAAAGATGAGAGCAATTCTACCTTGGGAAACCAAAGAAATGCTTACTGCGTTCTTCGGCTTCGTCAAGGACTACAGGCACTAATGTGACTATAGCAAGTTCTACAGGACCAGCACTCCATGAGGTTCTTTGAGGGTTAAAGGGTAGGCACCTTCTAGAGTTATGCCGGTGTTGGAAACTGAAACTGGTTTAGATTAGTGGGATTCTAGGTCAGGAAACTGAAACTGGTTTAGATTAGTGGGGTGTTAGATGGGCGCAGCTGGTCTAAAATAGCTCGGGATGGCTAGATAAACAGTACGCGAGTGCTTTCGTCTATGAGATTATAATGGTTGAATATGTGCTCATTAATATCCTTCTTGGCCGATGCTAGCAAGGCAGTCCCTTTCCTACATTGGGGGTATGGGACAGCGTCCCAAGGGCGAAGTGCGAAAGACTGCACGCATCTGCTTCCACCGCTACCCGAATGGCCATACTTCTGGATTTATAGAAGATAGTTGCTTCACTAATGCACAAACGGTGGCGTCAGTGTACCTTCAATGCGTGTCGACGGTAAACGCGTCTGATGCCAGTGCTTGAGTGCTTGGGGGAACGGCGATACCCCCGGTTCCCTTGTCGGTGCATTTCACTGAAATTGTCACACTTTGTAGTTTTTTTTACAAGGGTGGACATAACTTTCGTCCTAGCGGCCTGCGCTGTCACTTTATACGCTCCTACCAGTTGTGTTGCATCCCCGCTGAATATTGTGATGTCTGAGGTCTTGCAGGACCTCTACTGATAGCCTTAGAATCACAAATGCAAATTAACTCTCGATTTAGTATTAGGTTTTTCCCCAGTCAGAGGGACGGGAAACCAACCGATCCTAGCGCCAGGGCGACAGGCTATTCAACAGCGCTGAGCAGTGCCGGCAACGTCAATTGCGAAAGACGGGTTAGAATCGAGGCCTTCTTTTCCCAAAAGAAGAATTTAGGAACTAAATTGAGTTTCATTACTGTTTCCAGGGGAGATAATGGCTATTGTAGGTGCAATATATTGCCAAAGCACGTCTTGGGAGTCATCTGCGTGGGATCATGACAAGCGTACGAACCTTCGCCCTGGGGGTCAACGACAGCCGCGATTCTACCGGGGACCGTTTGGGCCCTTTGGTATCGGTTTTTCTTAATTAAAACACAAAATATAAAATTAAAAAGCAATGGACTAGCGAAAATGGTGAAATTTATTTACGTGGTGAAGGCACGCCTCTCTAACGCTGGCTTGTCGCTCCCTCCCAAGCGCCTGGGGGGGAGGGCGTTTGTGTATATACATTGGTATAAACTAGGCTCAATGCGGGTTAAGCTTTCTGCTAAAAATTGAAGAAATACTATTAAGAAGCAGAAAATTTAAGACATACTACAAAACGTGAGCGACCGTACAGCCTGTGAGGTCTGGTGCTGCCGCTTGTAGGGGTGGCTGATGCACCAGAAGGGCGCGTCGCTCTGCTCCTCCGTCGCGGTTGCTTCCCCCTGCTCTATGTTGGCGGTTCTGGTATTCTGTAGTGGATATCAGTTGAGCATTTGCGTCTTTCTCTGCAGTCATCTGTTCGAATACCTGGTTTCTTTTCCAATTAACAAATCGAAAATGAAGGGCCTGTTCTTCACCGTCGCTTTGGGCGCTGCTGTCGCCGTCAATGCCTCAGATGATGGCAGCAACAACAAGATGAAGCCTGAGGGTGAGTGTAGTGTCGCTTTCTGGTTCTCTCATTTTAGATCTTGTGAATTGTTTCTTTTGTGTCGTGAGGGGCATTCTTCTGTTGGTAGTCGCAGGCGTTGTCCATCATTCCATCTTCTCCCTCCCCGCGTGGGGTCGGGGCACTCGGCGTGGAGCGGCTTTGGCCTCTCCCCCGTGCCGGCCCCCAAGGCGGGTATTTGTTGAATATGTTTCATGTAGTTTTCTGGTTCTTCTTTCCAGCATGTTGCCAGTGAATGGGGTGCGGTAGATGCGCTGTGTCTGCCGCTAACGCTGCAGTTCCCCACTCTACGGGGTGGCCACTTGCTGTGGGCGATTTGACGGGTTCCATGTTGTATGTAGCGTTTGCGGGTGCTTTAAAGTGTGAGTGTCACTCATTGCCGGTCCTCTTTGTTTTTTTCTTTACAGATTTGAGCGCAATCTTCAACGGTGAGGGCCAGGTTGACTGGTCTGCTTTCTCACCTGAGGCTCTGGGCATGCACCTCAACTACGACGAGATGAGCCAGCAGGAGCTCGACGCCGTCGTCGACGCTTTCATCCGCCTGGGTCTCATCTCCCCCGAGGAGCGCGACTCCTTCGCCGCCTCCCTGGTGGACCCCATGATGCGCAGCATGCTCCAGACCGTGAACGAGAACTGGCCCGAGACCATGCAGAAGATCATCAAGGACCCCGACTACCTCAAGTTCCTCAGCCAGTTCCAGAACAGCATTGATGAGGGCGCCCTGGCTACCATCGTTGGTCTGAAGGAGGGACTGAGCGGCGCCATCCGCCAGAAGGAGCAGCAGGAGGAGGGATCTGCTGGCAACGGCGAGCAGTAGATCTGAAAATTCCATGGCACTGTATTGCATTTATGTTCATTTTGCTAACGTCCGTCAACACAGACACTTTTGTCCGGCGTGATGCGCGATTTTGTTGCATGCCTAGATCTGTTTTGGGGGGTGCGATGGCGATATGGTGAAGTGCGTTCCTCCGGTCGAGTTTCAAGTGGTGGTGCATGACACTGTTCACGGGGGACGCAGATGTCGTCAAACGTGTCATTGTTCTTCTGTCCTCCCAACAGCCACCCGCGTGGGTTCTCGTGGGCTGGGGGGGCCGCCAACTGCTGCCCTCCAGACGAGTTGTGCGCGACGGTGGTGGCGGGCTTTTGGCTTCGCCGCTGTTTGAGCGCCAGCTGCAGTGGCACCGCGAGGCGACGAATGTTCGGATACAAACAACGTGGCTTTTCTTGAAGTAGATTCGCCGTCAGCGCTTTGCAGTCAATGCTTGGCACAGGTTTTATCTGCGCATAACTTTTTACTGGACAACCATCGATAAGTCATGTGCTAGCGTGCAGGTAGATGCTTCTGTAGATAGGTAGAGCGACAGCCGTCGTCCGGCAACGCAGTTCGGCCACTGGGTCCTGCCGCTGGTGCCGTGCCAGTTTCAGGATTCTATGGGCCGTCCCTCTGCGTCATTTCTGCGGATGCGTACTTGCAAAGCTGAGGCGAGGTTCCCTGTATGATGTGTTGTACATAGCCCTGTAGAGGCTCATCAAAAACTAGGCCGGGGAAATTTGCGGTTGGAAACGTTATTTTTACAAATGGCTCCAGGCGTCGTACTGAGCAACGGGCTGGGCAAGCCGGAGCACAGTCTGTTCATTCACAAGCATACACTCTGCGAGCTCGCTAAAAGCTGCACTGCATTGCGTGGACCCGGGTCTGGACATCCGAAATACGCATTTATTTGCGTGGCTGTGCGTCGCTGGGAAACGGAAAATCAAAGTTTCAAGCTGCGATCAACTTCTGCAAAGTGCCATTCTTCACTCCCGCTACCTGAAAGAAGCAGGGAACGCAAAGCACTTAGCCGGTCACCGGAAGGCGCGTTTACTCTCAGTGCGCTTCTGCACTTCCAGAATACAAGTCTAGCGGTCCCTACCGAACCCACAAAAAGTTGCTACAACATTCCCTTAAACCGACACGGCACACACTTAATTTCTGTGTCCTTTTGCTTCATTTGCACTGAGCAGTGTCGTGTCTTTCTAGGTCTGTTGCGGTATTCTTAAGATGAACTGACAACCAACTCACCGTGTCATCGCCGCCTCCAAAGAAAGTGCCATTTATAAATACACGAGGCACGGATCTTGCACCTGTCTTCTCCTTCAAATAGTCTTGAATGGCGTTGCAGTGAGGGTTGTTCTCTATTTGCTCCACGTGCTGGGGCAAGAAAAAAGACACGGCACATGTGAAAATTTAAACAGGTAATGCACCGAACACAGGTGGAGAACATACTGAAGGTGTTAACAAAAAAATCAAAGCAACGAAATAACAAAAGACAAAAATTGTCCTAAGGCATGGTACGCGTTTCAAAAAAGGCAACAATGAAAACGACCAGTAAAGACGCAACACCACCAACTGCTGCCCTGGAGACCGAACGAAAACCATACTAATTTAAATATGATACCGGCACAAAGGTTGGACAGTACGTCTACATATACAGAGATCTACAGGTTTCATTTTGAAGCGATAAACTCACCATGTCGCTAACATTCAAGCTCCTCAGGGCCGCAATAGCAGCCTGGCAGTAGGGGCAGTGCCTTCAAACACGAAACGCAACGCAACATAAGCCTCTTCAGGCTTACTGACCAAAACTCAGCTTCTCTCCCTTGGCTACAGAAACCGCGAAAAAGCGAAGCTTCGACTCTGCCGCTGTAGGACATACGTTTTCGCGAAGATAGTGACCTTGTGTCCGTTGACAAGGCTGTCAACCCACTGAGGAACATCCTGGGCGCTGTTTAGTGCCATTGTGGAGGCGAAGAGAGTTCGACAAGAATTGTAGCGCAGTCTGGCTCTCGCCCAAATGCGACCTGCAAAGGCAGCAGGGTAAAGCAGATTTATGAAGGCACCCGGGGGAGGGACCGGAATCAGGGCTACCATTTTGAAAACACAAAGCCAATTACTAAAAAATGCTGAATCTACGCAATCGAGCAGACCACAGGCAATGTCACAGCTCATTTGCTACCGCGCCAGCCCCATCCACTGATGTGCAGGACTAAAGACTGTTGAAGTCGATGGAAAGCAGAGCACTTTTGCAGGTAGCTGGGTACTTACTAGAATTGAATTATTTGTGTACGTTCTGGAGTGATACACACAATTGTTACGGTACTTTTTAATCTCACACGCCCCGTGAAATCGTAGCGTCTCATGCATGCCGGAGTAGCCGACCAGGCACTTGCTGCTGCTTCGCTGGCTGGATGCCGCACAGAAGCAGGCACTACATTGGCATCTATTCTAAGTCCTTTTCGAATCCAGATTTTCAAAAATTCAAAGGCTTAGTTTTAAGCGATGGTTATTTTTGCGTTAGCTGTGGGTATGGGCGCAGTAGGAGGGCTGTGCCGGCAATTTATCAGTGTTATGTAGATCGTTTTCGCATTCAACAATCTACCTGTCTCAGCCACCATACATGGCATGTTCTCGCATTGGACAATCAGTAACTATCTCAGCCACGAAATATGACCTGCATTGTGTAGCTTCTACGATTCATATGCACAGAATATACTAGGCAGATGAGGATAAAGCAGCACGGCAGCGCGTCCTAGCAGAAACACGAGCACAGGGAGTGACAAGTCCTCTAGTCCATGAAAAGTCAGGCGATCTAGCCATATGTGTTTGTTATTGAATTCAGTGGACTTTGGGGAAGTGCATGGGCAAACGGCAGCAACTATGGAGGCAAAGACACGTATTTTACTCTTCCTGCCGTGCCTTCGTCCTGGCTAGCGGTGTCTCTGTGGTACTTCCTATTTCTGCTCCGCTAAAGTTGTTCTCTGCTAAGCTTTTGTTAAGATTCCCTTGTGCTGGGCTCAAAGACATGCGAATAGACGAACAGGTACGAATACGTTCGGTTAAAACAGCAGATGTGAGCGGACGGATTAATTTCATTTTGAGGCCTGGAACTAATGCAAGTGCTGAATGGCCAGCTACAGTATGAAAAAGTGGCTATTACGCGTAGTCGCGTGTAAAACCCTCTGGAATGTGCGCAGTTAGGTGTGAAGCTTTGTTTTATTACTTTTTCAACAGTCAACTTAAACTGCCTACTGTGCTTGGTTTAACGGTTTTGTGTGACGGCGTAGCAGCAGCCGCAGACACACACTATCAGCACTCACTAGCCGACAAATATAAAACCGTAATCCATGCAAATTACTTACTACACAAGACATTTGGGCTTGTCCTCACCCTTCGACCTTACTGGGGCCCCATGCGTCCAGCAAAAGCAATCAGCGCATGGTGGCTGGCGGCACCCGAAGTGCCTTCCAGCAGCTCATTGTAGAGTGGGTCAGGCTCCACAGAATTAGTAGAGTTCCGTACTTCAAGCTTTTTAATTGCACAGGGGTGCCGCAGCCGCCTGTGGTGTAGAATGACGTCCGCCGTCCACGGCTTTGCACCAGGCGCCGAGGCGTACCGTGGCGGCTGATAATGTAGTGGGAATGTGTTGGTGTTGAGTCCCACGAGATGCGACAAAAGCATATCTTTATGGGCGGCGACGCCGGGCTCGTCTTTGTTGCCCAGTCTTGCAGTAGCTGACTTAGCCATAGCTACCAGTTAGTTTACAGAGCTGGTCTGCGCCAGAATTCCATCGGGCGAAGAATCCGTTGTGCACTTTGTGGCTGGACCCGTCGAGTTCTTTCTAAGCCAGGAGTGAAGTTCCCCTAGCTCTTCCGCAGCGGATCCCGCACCTCATTATCTCGAATGCAGATTAACTACCAATGACTGCTTAGCACGTCTGCCAGAACAGATAACACCTACTTTGTGTTTATGTTCAAAGCTTCGCTGGAAGGCTGATTTTGGCTGCAGAAACACTGCTGTAAGCTCCCTCTGCGGGTAAAATATGAATACGTCGCCTTTTTTTTAGTATCGCTTCGAACAGCGAGCAACACCTGTAACTCCACTTACTGGCAGCAATGCATTGGCAGACTAACTAGCTCGCCCCTTCAAACTACTAGCTCATCTTTGCGATAAGCAGTCAACAAAGGTCTAAAAGAATGCGTTGCCTACATTCATAAAACGTTTGCGTGCACGCATTGTTCATTACATTTCTCCCGCTCCCTCCAGTGCTAGTCGCTCTAGCTCTTCTAGAGAGAGTGACACTTCTTTTCTCTTTTTCTTAGGGGGTTGATGAGATCCCTTCTTGCTCATTTTATCTCTGTGAGCCCCTGCATCTTCATCTGAGTCGGTTGTAGTTGTATCTGATGCCGCCACTTCACTGCCGCTATCTCCTGCGTCCAGAACGGTTACAGTTCCTCCTGCCGAGCAAAGAAACAACAAAAAAGACATATCCATGGAAGACAAAAACGAACAAACCTTACTATAAGTGCACATACAAATGGAGGGAGAAGAGAGTCGAGATTTGCCTGGATCTTGGTGAACTTTCTCAATTCAGACTGTGTTGCTTGGTGAACTTTCTCACATACGCTATTCAGAGGCGCGCGTTTGCAATTAAAGACAAAAACAAAAGTGGTTGAGCACAAGTAAGCACATAGAAACGGAAAACAAAGACAAAGCTACAAACAATAGAGGAAAAAGAGCGACAAACAAGCGAAGAGACACACACACGTGAACACGGACACAGCAATAAAGACAAAATGGCCAGAACAAAACAAACGCATGATTGAGCCGCACCCGCTGCTTCTCCCTGCCGGGCCATCCTTTCTTTCTTCCTTTTCTTTGAGTGTCTTTCCTTCACCCTTTGTTGGTCGCGGGCCTGCAAATCCCGTGGCACAACACGCGCTCCTGAGGTCTCAGCGTAGAATGGGCAGCTAATCAAGCCCTTTTCACTGGTTTCAGCAGAGCTATGTTTGTTTCCGGTACTTTCAGCTGACTTTTATCTGACTGTCATATCGCGTGCAAGCAAGCCGCCTGCTGCGGTAACATGCACCCTAAACTGGCCACGCTTGGTTATTTTCACTCAAGTAACAGAATTAAATCAAGCAGATAACGAGAAATATGACAGATGCTAAGCGACTCGGGATTTCTTTCTCATTGAGCACCTTGTCACTTTGGTGCACGGACTCCATCTTGGCCCTCATTCGCTGCAGAAACGTTTCCCGCAGCTCCTGTGTCACGCCACTGTCGCCGCTGCTGTTGCCGGCTTGTGTTTCTGGCTGTTGTGTCGCTTCTTCATCTGTCTCTTCATCTTCATTAAAGATAATGTGCGAATTAGAGGAAGCAGCAGCAAGCCCTTTTATCTTCGCCGAACCATCCGCGCGAAACTGCAGCCGTTCCCTTCGGTACGCTGCAGCAGAGAAACAAATCCAGAAGTACAAGAGACCAGAACACAGTAATGTGCGCGCGCAAAAATGCACCAAAATAACAAGCTGACTAGTGTGTATGCTGAACCCAACAGAAAAAGTAAACAGACAGACTCATGGAGACAAACGCAGACCCTAACAATGCACGACTTCCTGAGGTGCCCACAGCTTCAGCTCGCGTGTAAACAAGGGGAGTTGCACAGAAACACATAGTGTGTCGGAAGAATAACTAATAAGTATCCGATGGTCCGAATGTCCTTAAAACTGAAGCGCGGGATTAATTGGGGGCGAGGACTGCCACGAATTTAACGAAAATCCCGCAGACTAAATGAAAATTTGGCAGGGAGGAGTTGGAAGTTTGTCAAGAACAAGAAGAGCACAACGACAAAAAGTGCCATCCAGACCGTGCTAAAAAAACGCAAGGGGAATGTCAAGTCCAAAGACGTGACAAAACCCTCAAACCGTCAATGCTTAACTGCAACGGCTGAAGTCTGAATTCAACTGCCTGGCATCTATTACCTGGTTTCTGCAGCAACAGTTCTTGCAGCTTTTGGTTTCTTTCTTTCGCTGACTCCTCTGGAGGCTCGCCATTCTGTTCCTTTAGCTCCAAAAAGTCCCCTACATCATCTGCTGATGTGCTATTTTTGCTGCTGACCACTCCTGGTTTCCGAGGCTGCTTGTCTTTCTTTGAGCCTTCTTCTTCAGACCCTTCATGCTGCTCCTCTTTTTGTTCTTGCTGCTCATGCTGCTGCTGTTGTAGTTGCATCTGTTGCTTGAGTAGCTTCTTTGCGCGGATTTGTTCCTGAAAAACATATTATTAGCCGCCCACCCACTGGCTCAAAGCAGCAGCAGTAGGAGTGGCAGCAGCAGCTACTGCAAAGTCGGCGAAAGCAGCAGTGGGAAAGTAGTGGGGAAAGCTGCCGTATCCCTCACCTTTAGCCTTGCCAGTTTCGACATATTTTTTTTCTTATTTTCTCCGTTTGCAACCGCCCCACCATACATCGCAGGGTCCAACTCGCCCTCACCTTGCTGCTGCTGCTGCTGCTGCTGGTCTGTGGCTGCCAAATGCTCTATTGAAGGAGCAATGGAAAGGCCGTAGCAAAGAGCTAGCTGCTGCAGGTCGATAGCGTTTACGTTGAATATCTTTTTGTTTGGCATCACCGACAGACAACGCAAATAAGCAGAAACAGCTTGTTGTGCCAATGCCTTGAGAGACGGACTGCAGCAGCCGCAACAGCACCAGCAACAAGGCCACCGTTGCCACCCACAGCAAAAGTTGCAGCAGCAACACTGTTTGCAGCGGAAGCAGGAAGTCTACCCACATGAAATGGCTGCAGAAACGGGAATCACAAGAGAAATAGAAACAGCAAAAGAAGTGAAAGCAGCAGCACAAAAAATAGCAGCGGCAGTAACAGGAAAACGCAAGCCAGCCGCGCCTTGGACCACTCGCAAAATCGCCCTCCATGGTGCCACTCAAAGGACTCCTCCACTTTAAAAGCTAACAGCCAGCCCTAAGCAGCGTCAGTGGCGAATTCCGAACCCTGGACCCTGCATTGCACGCCATAAACCCTAAAACCGGAATTACGGAGGAACGGACTCGGCAGCAAGGAGTGCTTGGAGTTTGCTTTCAATGCGAATGGCTTTCTTGGGGTTCATGTTTATCCTTTGCAGAACCATCTGCGGGCAGAAAAGGACAGAAAGCAGCAAAGTGCTAATAAAAGCGACAGCGAAGCAGCTGATTCAATACCCACAGTAACTGACAGGCACAGCATTCCCTGCGGTGCAACATGTCGCATCGAAAGCAACCAAACGGCCAAAAATGATACAGCGATAAGCACAGCCACGCAGGTTGCACCAGCCACGTCGGTTGCAGCAGCAGCAGCAGCAAGGGGCACGCTGCGCTGAAAGCCCAGCGATGCAGCAGCAGACGTCGAGGATGTGTAAGGCTTGTGGCTAAAGGCGGCATTAACGGCTACAGGAGAAGCAGCACAGCAGCAGCAGCAACAGCAGGTGGTGCGGCTGCAAATTGGGCTCTGTGCCGACCCCTTTAGCCTGCAGCTCCAGCACAAAGGAGGCTTCCGAAGGCAGTAGCAGCAGCACAGCGTGTCCTTTCCTCGTCAGTCTTGCTGTCCTGCCTATGCGGTGGAGGTGCGTCTCTGTGCTGTCCGGACAGTCGAACTGAATAACAAGATCGACAGCAGAAAGGGCCCCCTCTGCCTCCTCCTGCTTCTTCTTTCGACTGCCTCCCGCGGACCCCAGGAGGCCCCCAGACTGCACAAAGTCTATTCCGCGGGCAGCCAAGTCGGTGCTAATTAAGCAGCAAGGAGAAGTGCGAGACACAAAGTCATGAAACACATCCAGGCGCTTCTGCTGCTTCTGGCGCCCGTGCAAATACAGCAGAGACAAGCCTGCGCAGAGCGCAATAACAAACACTATGTTAAGAATATTTTATATATTGTGCCAAGAATATAATGTATAATAGTAAATTTCAAGCTCTTAAGCCTCACAATTGTCCGAAGCCCGAGGCCTTAGTGGCATCTCAAACAACGGGGAGCTGCAGGAGCGGGGTGCTGTGCTGGCTGAAAAGTCGTGTCAGCACCAGCAGCAGCAGCCACAACAGCAACAGCAGCAACTGCAGCAGCAACGGCAGCAACCGCAGCACGGGGGAAGGCTCACCGGGCTTGAGTTGCTTGAATGCGTCGTGTATGAATTTTGCCTGTTTGCAAGAAGAGACAAAAACAATTATCTTCTTTTTGCATTGGGCCCTCAAAATAGAAAACAATGCCGAAGTTTTGTGCTTTTCATTCACTACCATGTACGTCTGCTTCAGTAGCCCCTGCTGCTGATGCTGCTGTTGCTGGCCCTCCTGGTGCTGCTGCTGGGGGTCTGACGGCCGCAAATCGTCGGTGCAAATGAACTCAGGCTTGCTGCTGCTGCTGCTGCTGTTGCTGCATAGCAGCACCCCCAGCCTGTGCACTGCGCTGCGCAAAGTCGCAGAGAACAGCAGCGTCTGCCTTGTGGGGGGCAGAGCAGCAACAATCAACTCCATTGTCTGTTGAAAGCCCAAGTCCACCAGGCGGTCTGCTTCATCTATGGCTGCAGCAGGGACGTAAAAAACGCAAGACAGACGGGCTGCAATGTGAAGAAAAAAAGCAGCGGCAGCAGGAGCAGCTGGTGCTGCTGCTTCTGCTGCTTTCTTGGCTGCAGGGTCATGCTACCCAGCTGCGGTGCAAACGCAAGTCAGAGCTGCAACAGTAGCAGCAGCAACGAATGCAGCAGGAACAGCAGAGGTAGCAGCAACAACAGCAGCAGCAACAGCAGCAGTAGCAGCAGCAACAGGAGCAGAGGCAAGGCTTGCCTAGGATTAAAAGTCTACTTGCATCCCACATGGGGGACTCATCAATGTGCTGCAGCAGGCGGCCAGGCGTAGCAACAATTATGTTTAGCTGGCCAATGCGTTCTGCCTCAGCTTCCACTCCTTTGCCCCCAATTAAGCAGCCTATCGAGAATTCGTGATGTCTGAATAGCAGCAGCAGCAGCAGCAGCAGCAGAGACACCACTGGTGCAGCAAGCGCAGTGACGCATCAACAGCAGCTGCAGCGGTTAGCTCTAGCCCGACCCCCAGCAGCAGCAGCAGCAGCAGGGGCGGCAGCAGCAGCAAGGAGAGCCTCACTGGCCAACCGCTTTAAACACGTCAAAGATCTGCACAGCTAGCTCTCTTGTGGGAGTCAAAACAATTGCTGCAGTGCCATCTGGCCCGCAGATCTCCTCCCGGAAGAGGCGCTCCAATATCTGCGCAGAAACCCCACCCCTAAACAGCAGCAGCAGCGGCTGCAGCAGCAGCACTGCAGCACCCTCAGCAGCAACGGCAAAGGCGTTAGCAGCAGCGCCAGCAGCAGCTCCAGCCCGTCCCCCGGAAGCAGCAGCAGCAGCAGCAGCAACAGGAGAGTATGTTTACGGGGATAACGAAGGCGAGGGTCTTGCCACTGCCCGTCTTAGCCTGCGCCTTGACATCTCTGCCAGCAAGTGCATGCGGAATTGCTGCTGCTTGGATTTGTGTCAGTCGGCTGAAGCCGCAAGCTGCCAGTCCCTTTTGCGTGAGCCCCGAGAGAGGCAAGTCTGCGAACACCTTGTCAGTCAACACGCCGTGCTTCCCCCCCTTGCTGCTGCTGCTGCTTTGGGCGCGCTGCTGCTGCTCCTGAATTGCAGCAAGCGACGGGGGCAGCCACTGGCCCCCAGGAGGAGGCATCTCCAGCAGAATGCGCTGCTGCAGCTCCGCTATTTCCAGCTTCTCCCGCTGCCGCAGCTTCTGGGGGGCCCCGGTCCCCTGGCCGCCACTATGGCGGCCCTTTCGTCCGGGGGCCCCCCTGGGGGGCCCCCGGGGCCCCTTGTGGCGTGGGGCCCCATCTTGGCTGGGGGCGAGCCGTCGGCGGCGGTGGCTGGTGCCTTCCGCGCCAATGCCCTCGTCAGGCTGACGGGAAGAGGCGGCTGCAGCTGCCATTCTGCTACCGTTGCTGCTGCTGCTGTTTTGATGGATTTTGCTGCTGCAGCGGCTGCTGCTCCCCTTGATGATACCGGCCGACCTTCGCAGACTTCCTCATGAAGCCCGCCTCAGTCGCTGCAGCTGCTGCTGAAGTTGCTGCTGCAGCTGCTGCCTTTGCCACCGTGCATGCGCTGAGGGCCTTACGGAGCCTTTGTGCTGCCGTCCTTCTTGGTCTGCTGTTGCCTTCGAAGCGGCCTGCAGCCTCTGCAACGCTAATAAATGTGTCTAAACGGATAAAAATAACAAAAATAAAGTTATTTATCTCTTTCAATCCAGCACTTGAGCCTTTGAGGGGACATTTCCAGAGTTGCAGGTCGTGGTGAGGGGCCCACTGAGGGCCCGCAGTGCCTCAGCGGAGTCTGCGACTTCGGGCAGCAGCCTTGGGGGCCCCTCTCCCCAGAGCTGGCAACACCCAGGTACATAAGTGAGGCACAGCGAAAAAGGATATCTAAAAGTTAATAGACGTAATTTTGAATGTTGGCGCTCTGTAGGGAGCCCGGCTGAAGGGCTGCAAGGGCAGATGCCTCTTCTGCTCCAGCATTTGCGCAGCTGCTGGGCTGGTGCAGTGGACGTACACCCGAAGGGCCAAATTAGGAGGCGCCAAAGAAGGCCCTGGAGGAGCCTTTAGACATATTAGCGTCATTGCGAGCTGCAGCCGGCGGCTGGCTCCTTTCAGTGCCGCAGTCGCAGCTGCAGCAGCTGCTGCAACTCACGCCGCCACTCACTGCTTCCGTTGGCTATTGAACTTGACTGAAGAGCCCACTCTTTGAGCCGCGCTTGAAGAGCCCACTCTTTGAGCCGCGCAAGGACTTACAGCTGCATCTGGAAGTGCAGCAGCAGCAGCAGGAGCGCCAACTGCAGCGATAGTGGCTGCAGCAGCAGATGTTTGGTGGCGGGAATTGGAGTGGCTTTGGGGATTACTTGGGGGCAAAGACTCGCAAAGTTCAGCAGCAACTTCAGAACTCCCTAGCTTCAGAGCGCGCACGCGAAAGCAGCAGCAGCGGCAGCAGCAGCAGCAGCAGGGAGCTGCGTTGGTGGAACAGATATGTGCAGCAGCCCTCATCTCTCTTTTCCTCCTTCACCTTTTACATAGACGGCCTGCAACGCCTCCAGGGTTACGAGTTAATCTCCACAGGCTACAGCGAGGCTACTGATGCAGGCATAGGCCCCAGAGGCCCCTTACGGGGGCCTAGGGGGGGCCCCCCAGGGGCCCCCCCGACGAGCGCGGCTGGAAACTTCAGTGGCCCTTCTGCAAAAGGGAAGTTGGAAGGTTCGCCATGGAGCTTCTCAGGCGTCTCAGCAGGGGGCCCCTCAAGGAACCCTCCGGGGGGCCCCTCAGGGGACCCCCCAAAGGGCCCCTCAGGGGGCCCCCCAAAGGGCCCCTCAGCGGGCCCCTGCGTGAATGAGTACGTGGTAGACGCTGTGCAGCTGAAGAGGGTTTTAGTGGCTCACGGGGGAAGCATTTCGATCATGACGGGCAAAGGGGTCACTCACGTGTTGGTTGACAATCTCGCGCTGGGCAACCAGAAGTGGAGAAAGCTGCGGTTAGCTGCTCGCTGCTGCTGCTGCTGCTCTGTGCGCTGCTGCAGCAGCAGCAACTGCTGCTGCTACTGTTGAAGGATACCTAACTGCTAGTACTATGTGGAGCTAAATGGTTTCAAATCGCTCCAGAGCTGCGCGGCGCTCGCGGCGCTGCGGCCTTCGCTGCTGCTGCTGCATTCGCCGCTGCTGCTGCCTTCGTTGCTGCTGCTGCACTTGTTTTTGCTGCTGCTTTTGCTGATGCTGCTGCTCTGCCGCAGGGACAGAGGGGGCTGGGCGCGGAGCTACGTGGTGGTGCGCTGCTCGTGGGTCTTCTCTTGCATTGCAGCAAAACGACTTTTGTCTCCTGCGCTCTTCAAGCCCACGGGTCTCCAGCTTGCAAACCAGCACTTGCTGCTGCAGCGCTGGGCTGTTGCTGCTGGAGGCCGCCAGCCACAGCAAGGGGTGGCCCCGGGCCAAGCAGCAGAGGTTCTGGGCCAGCCTGTGGGATCTGCTGCTGCACTTGATCAGCAGGAGGCTCAGGGAGAGCCCGGAGTTGCTGCAGCAGCAGAAATGGGGCGGACTGGGGACTCCGGAAGAGTCAATGAAACAGTTGCGGGGAGGCCCGCAAGTGCAGCAGCAGCAGCGGTGGCGGCAACAGCTGCCGCTGCTGCCACTGAAGGAGATGGGCTGCTGCTCGAGCTTGAATCCAGCAGCGACGAAGAGCAGCAGCAGCAGCAGCAGCAAGGCCAACCCCATCCAAAGAAGATTCGAACTGAGGTTTCTTACTCTGTAGCCGATTTGGCAGTTCCTGTTTCTGCTGCAGTAGATATTGCTGCTGCTGCAGGCGCCGTTGCCGCAGCTGGGGCTGCTGCTGCTGCACCATTTGCTGGAGCAGCAGCTGCTTGCGCTACTGTAGCTATGCCAGGGCAAGCAACTGCAAGCTCCTCATCGGCTGCTGCGGCGCGACCTGCAGCAGCCGTAAATACTTCGGAAAAATCAAATACTCTGGCAGGAGCGCACGGCATTACAGCAGCAACAGTAACAGCGGCGCAAGATGCAGCAGCAGCACAGGACACACCAGCAAGCGCATTACTGGCTTCAAGCGCATTGTGCATCCCCACAGCAGCTCCAGCAGCTCCAACAGCAGCAGCTGCTGCTGCAGGAGTTTCCCGATCAGTAGCAGAACGAACGGAGATCGCCTCATCGGCGGGAGAACTCACAGCAGCAGGAGTGGCAGCAGCAGGAGCCGCACAAACAGGAGCCGCAGCAGCAGGAGCCACGGTTGCAGGAGCCGCAGTGGGAGCCGCTTCAGGCGTATCAAGTGGTGAGGGCAATAGAGGTACCGTTGACTGCCGGCGTCCCGATTTTGTCTCTTCGTTTTTTGAACATTCTCGCCTCCACTTCATTGGGGCCTGGCAGAACCGCTGTGCCTCCATGCTATCGCGTCTGCTGCACAGCAGCAGCAGCAGCAGTAGAGGGCCCCAGCAGCAAGTTGTACTTCGGTGGGTAGACGCGTCAATCACCAGCAAGGAGCTGGAACCGCTGCTGCTCCCGCTGGGCTTGACACTATCACATGAAAGCGATTTTGCTGATGCTGCTGCTGCTGCCCACTCTCCGTTGCTTCTGCGTTCACCCAACGCAAGGACAGCAGCAGCAGGAGGAGCAACAGCACTTCCTGGAGCAGCGGCAACGACGACTGCAGCAGAAGGGAGGTGGATTCTGCACGTTGATTTCGATGCTTTCTTTGTCTCCGTGGCCCTGCTTAAGCATCCCCACCTGAAGGACAAACCGGTGCATAGTGATCTTTGTTGCTGTTGGTTTGCTGCGGCCGTTGCGGCTGCTGTTGCTGTTGCTGTTGCTTCTGCTAGAGGATTAAACCTTGCACTGTATCTTTCCTGCACTCGCGGGAAGGGTTCCCTCAGCAGGTGCTTGGCTGACGAAGGTCTTGAGGACCTGCTGCTGCTGCAGATGCTTTTTTACTGCTGCGGTTGTATTCTTCTGCTGCTACAGGTAGCAGTATGTCACTCAAGAGGGCATCGAACATTTGCTGAGCCTACACGTAAGAATGATACTGCCAGTTTTGGCGAGGCCGACTGCCCCCTCCCTTTGCTGTTGTTCTATCTGCTGCTGCTGCTGCTGCTTGTGAGCAACAGCCGTTCCTGCTGTGCTTTGCGCTTGTTGCTGCTGCTGCTGGTGCCGGGAACTAATCCCCGGTTTTCGCCCCTGTTTGTCATGCCTTTGAACCGGCAGTGTTGGCGTTTGCGTTGTGTGTCTGTTACTTAGCGGCAGCTGTAGCAGCAGCTGCAGGGAAGGCGCCCGCGGCAGGCGCAGCAGCAGCAGCAGCGGTAGGTGCAGGTGGTCGTGGCAGGGGTACGTCTGAGATAGCCAGTTGCAACTACATCGCGCGATCGCAAGGCGTGCAGAAGGGCATGTGGCTGCGGCCGGCGCTAGATCGCTGTCCTTCTTTGGTGCTTCTTCCTTATGATTTCGAAGGCATAGAAAGAGCAAGTGAAGGCCTTTTTCAGGCAGCTCTGTCTTTGTCGCACAGACTCGCGCCGCTTTCCTGCGATGAGGTCAGGCAGCACACACGCACACACAGCCTGCGCTGTATGGGCAATTGGCGGCTCTTTGTTAGTTAATGAGGCTTGGTCTTCGGGAACTCCGCTTCTGGTCTAATGTCCTCATTATAAGGCCAAATACTTGTTTGTAGAACCTGAAGCTGCACTGTTGGGGCATGGCTACGGGAGAGAAGCTCACTGGGGGAGCAGGAGGGCTGTGGGTCTTCCGGGAAGGCGGCAGCTGCATCAGTAGTGGCAACGGCTTTAGCTGCAGCAGAAGCGAGAGCTAAGTCGGTGCGTTTGTTTGTGCTGCAGACTTTCATTCAGATTTGCTTTCCGCTGCTAACCCAAGCAGAAGGGGCCCTTGCCACTCAGCTTACAAGCAGCAGCAGCATTAGCTCAAACCAGAATGCCGCCAGTAGCAGCTCTAGCAACGAAACTACCGATCACAGCTGCTGCAGGAGCAGCAACAGCGCAAGCAGTGGCAGCGACTATAACAATACTGGCAGCAGCAACAACGACAGTAGCAACAGGGTAGACGAAGCTGAGATCGTGGCGGATGTTTGCATGTCGTTAAGAAAAGCCATAATTGGAATCACTGGCTGCAACGTTTCGGTGGGAGCTGGCTGCAACTGTCTTCTGGCAAAACTGGCGACGGCTGCAGCAAAGCCGTCAGTGGAAGCTGCTGATGCGTCAAAAGGTTCTAGTGCAGCACGAGCTGAAACGGCAGCAGTGATTCAGCGGGAAGGTGTATGCGTGGTGAAACCGGGAGCAGCAAGTGCAGCAGCATTTGTGGGGCGGCTGCTGTTGCGCCAAGTGCCGGGTGTAGGGCCCACAGTGGCGTCAAAAGTTGCTGCTGCAGCACGAGCAGCAGGAGTAAATGTCAAGACCTGCACTGACATCCAGACACAGGGCAAGGACTCGCTGCAGCTGCTGCAGACTGCGCTTGGTATGAAGTGCACGGCTACTGCAAAGGGAGGACTTTAGAGCAGCCTTAGGTGCAGCTCACCTCCAAGTAATATCTCTTTTACTGTAACATTTTGTCCCGCAGGTCGAAAGAGAGGGGCTCAGCTGTGGTGGCTCTGTCACGGAGTAGATGTGCGACCGCCTCCTGCTGCTCTCCCTGCAGTTCCTGGGTTGGGTAATTCTGCTGCTGCAGCGGGACCAAGTGCCGGGACCACAGCAGGAGCATCAGCAGCCGGAGGCAGCGGTGTACCGGCAAGTGGGTCGCTAAGCATTTCTGTGAACTGGGGGATTCGTCTGCAACAAGAGGCAGACGCACTGAGCCTTCTCAAGCAAATGGCCCTTGAAGGCCACAAGCGACTCAAAGCAAGCAGATTATACAGTGCCAAGATCTCCGCTAAGGCAGGCTCCTCACCCCGATTCCTTTCGTTTGAGCAAAGATTTTCCCGCTTATTGCGCCCTTTTATCTGTATTTAGACTCCGAGTGTAGTTCTTAAGCTTCGACCATAGCTGCAAAACCCCTAGCCGCCAGTGGAAATGCTATGTGGCGAGCCTTTTCCTTAGAATTGAGTTAGAAGAGATTGAGACGTTTGAGGTGTAAAGGTGCTCAGCTCCCACCGCTGATGGTGTTGCTGCTGCAGATACTTTACCGCCGGCCAGGGGCCCCCGTGGATACGGTGAAGTTCTTGGGCTGTGGAATATGCGACTCGGCAAGGGGATCGCGTGTCATTGGCAGCCGGAGCAGCGGAGGCAGCAAAAGAACTAGGAGCGACGGGTTTGGGGTACAATCGGCAGAAGACTTGTACACAGAGCTGGAGGCGTTGTGGAGAGAGAGT
The DNA here is from genome assembly GCF_000499545.2 of Eimeria tenella. Taxonomy (NCBI): domain Eukaryota; phylum Apicomplexa; class Conoidasida; order Eucoccidiorida; family Eimeriidae; genus Eimeria; species Eimeria tenella. The sequence goes on from NW_013541492.1 coordinate 26,025, forward strand.
CTCAGCGAGTGCGCACTTAAGTTTATTAATGTTGCTGCAGTTATTGTTGCTGCTGCATTGGGGATGCCGTCGATGCCACAGCGACAAAGCGTGTGAGCCCTCTGGCTTGGTTCCTGTATTCTGCTCTGTTGGCGGTTACGACTGCGTTTTCCTGCTTTGCTGCAGTGTGTGCCCACTGGAAGACTACCGCGGGATTACGCTGCTGCTGCAGCAGCTGCGGACGGAGCAGCAGGAAGGAGCACTGAGGCAACAGCAGCAACACCTTCAGCGGAATCTCTTGAGCGTAGCTTTCTCAAGCATCAACAGCAGCAGCCACGACCCCAGTAGCAACATTTGCAGCAGCAACTCAATCAACGGTACTGGCAAGAGCAGTAGCAGCAACAGGATCAATACATACAGCGGCACTGGCAAGAGTAACAGCAGCAGCAGCAGCAGCAGCAGCAGCACGCCAGAGCCATGCTTCATAGTCGTAGAATCAGTGGAGCAGCCCGAAGGTGAGTCGCCTTCACAAAGCCAGACACCGCAGCAGGACCAGCAACAATGTCCAAAGCAGATGCAAAGGCACCAGGAATGCCAGCATCGAGACCTGGCGCAGAAAGAACAGGTGCAACAGGAGGCCCCGGGTGGGTCCGTCACCAAGGCAGTTCCAACTGCGCCTTTTGATGGCTGCTTCATAGTTGACAGCGGAAGCAGCAGTGACAGTGAAAGAGGCAGCAGCAGACAAGAGGCAAGAACACCTGTGCTTGCGACCCCATCTCGGACTGCGGCTGCCACAAAACCACAAAATGCCCAGCAGTCCTCAGGAAACAGTTCAGCCACGGCCGACTCTGCAGCTGCAGTATCTGCAGCTGCTGCAGCTGCTGTGTTTGCTGCTAGCGGCCTCAAAACGCCGGCGCAAACCCCAAAGAGACCTCGTGGAAGCCCGGAGGCAGGTCAATTACAGCAGAGCGCGCAGCAGCAACAGCAGTGGGGCGCACGCACACCTGACAGCCAGGCATCAACTCCCCGTTTGAAAACCATGAAATTAAACAGGAGCCACCGCATGCAAACAGCGCAAACTCCAGCAAGTGAGAGGATCGGCGGCAGACGCCTTCAAAGAAGCAAGAAGGCACTACTCGAAGCAACAGCAGCGACACCCAGAATGTCTGGAGCAGCAGCAGCAGCAGCAGCAGCACCTGCTGCTCCTGCATCGCCTGTTGCTGGCGCTGGAAGGTCGCCCATGTCAACCCAACGAAGCCTTGTAGAATATCTGCCGAACAGCGGAAAGGCCTCCCGGCGCGCTTCAAGCTGTGCTCATCCGAAGCAGCAGCGGCAGCAGCAGCAGCAGCAGCAGCAGCAACCTGGCAGCAGCTCCATAGGAAGGGCCCAGGCCCGTGACGCGGTTTTTGCTGCTGCTGTCAGTCGCGCAGCTAGCAGCGCTCTGCCGAATGTCGTATCTCTACTGACGCAGAATCCAGACGGCTGCAGCAGCAGCGGAGGAAACAGCCCGGGCCACTCCAAGCTCGACCTAGCGAAAGAGCAGAAAGGAAAGCAGGACGGCGACTGCTGCTGCGCTGCTTCTGGCAGCAGCAACTGTTGCTGCTCTCCTGAGGGATGTGTTGCCCAATGCATGTCACTTGTATGTCCTCCTAATGGTCGTAAGTTCCGTCCGCCGCTGCCGTTCCGCATTGCTGCTGCAGCTCAGCCAGTGATGCAGCTTCTGCTGCATCATGCTGCTGCGAAGGGCGCCGCCGCTGCTTGCCGTCGAGGTACAACAGCCTTGGTCGTAACTGCAGTGTCAGCGCGCATCACTGCTGCTGCTACCAACAGCAGCAGCAATCCCGGTCCTGCATGTACTCAACACACGCAGCAATTGTCAGCTTCTGATACAGCTGGGCCTACTGATTCGCCTCCTCCTACACCAAGCGCTGCCTCAAACTCTCCAACAGCTGCTGCTGCGGCCGCAGAAACTAAGCCGTCTTCGGCCAATCCAGCTGCCACCGCCTCCAGCCCGGCGCAGGAGACCTCTTTAAGAAAAGAGGATTCCGATCGGGAGGCCTCTGCCATTGAGGAAGAGTCGGAGGCCCGTGCGAATGACGGGGACGCGGAGCCGCCGGCCGGAGCAGAAGGGGCTTACTGGGAGTGTTTGGCTGATGCCCTCGAGGGATTTTCAGGAGCTCTTCTCCTGATTTTTGAGCGATTGGGGGCCGTAGGGGCTCATGAAGAGAGGCAGCTGCTCTTCAGAGCGCTGCAGCGACTGCTGCAAACTCCGGAAGCGCGGGCTACTGTGGCTGGGGCTGCAGCAGATGATGCAGCAACTAGGCAAACTGGTAGATGGAGGGTAGCCCCGCAGGGCCACCCATTTTCCCTTGCTTTGCTGTTGTTGAAACTGTTGGCCTGTCCAGCAGGCCGACTTGTGTGGCCTCTGCTGCTGCACCGTGCAAGAGACATAGTTTGTTTTTCGTGAAAACCCGTTGCACTCCTGCCAAGGGAAGCTCATTCAGCTATCATCAGGCTTCGGCGTCGGCGTTCCATTTTCTTGAACGGTTTGGTTTGATGCTTGCCTCGTGCGTCATGTGAGAGTCAGGCAGTTCTTACAGGGAATGGCTGTTTCTGTTTTGATTGGAGCAGTTTGGGGGCCTTTGCTTTCGCAGTCCCCCAGCGAATTGTTTGAATACTCAGCGTTTCGTTGTGCATTGCTGCGGCCGCGGCTGCAGCAGCCGCTTAGGCAGCTACCAGCTGCATCTGCTGCAGCAGGAACTCGCAGCAAACTGCATTCAGGCGTCCTGCCCTGGCTGCTGACTAAAGCTCAAGCTATTGAACACTTTAGATATAAACCAAGCTCATAGCTGGCGTACGTTCAGTACTGAGGGGAAAAATGCAAAGGCAGCAGCATCAGTTCACTTCTTGTCGTCCCTGAGCCTCGTGCGCAGCCAAAAACATTTCCTGGGCTGTTTCTTTAGCACAGGCGATGGCAACTGCTCTTGCTGTAGCGCGCAGCCCATACAAATCGGTGACGCACTCAACTCCCAACACACTCTAGCTTTGTCCACGCAGATCCTTGAGTGGATTCCCGAAAACACTAAGAGAAGCACCGCCACAAGCAGCATCTACTTTCCGGTACAAGTTTCAGACTGCAGCTGCTGCTTCTGCTACTGCACAAACCAGCGCACTCGGCGTTGCTTCAAATCCCCGTGTGGCTCCTTCAGCAGCTGCAAATGCTACACATGTGCGCGCGGGGTGACCTTGGCAGCGTTCGGCTCTTCTGCTAAGAGGCTTTTAAGCCCTGATCTGCACAAAGAACAAAACGCGCACTGGTTTTTCTATTTCCGCTGCTAGTATCTCCGTTCGTGTGCCTTTTTCTCTAAGTTTCTCAGTATTTTCTGCCTCTGTATCTGCGCTTAGTTTCATCCATATCTCTGTCGGGCTCACATAAGCAAGAGCACCGCCTCCTCAGTAGGAAGGCCTGTGCAATGCCACCTGACTCTCGCAGCTTTGTCGACCAGAAGAACAGTTACGAATTTCTGCCTTTCCTTTCTCTTCAGCGCTTCTGTCTCTACCCGTCCCCACCGTCCGCTGTATCCCAAAAAGGAACCCACTAGGGCCCGACTGGTGGATCCCCTGCCGAAAAGGGCCCCGAGCCGGCTGTATTCCTCCGCCAGCCGTCTCACTTCATCCTTTTCTTCGGCTTTATGGGGCTCCAGAGGCCCCTGCTGCATGCAACGAGCCTGGCGAAAACGCTGCGGGAATGTGTGGAAGGGAGTCAAGGGATGGAATGCGGGTGAAAGATGCTGCATGCTCCGGAGAGCCAGTCGTCTGAGCCATATGGGGGCATGGTCAATACAGATGTAGGAGACCCTGGCCAACTCAGGATCTTGGGAAGAACCTCGTCGGTATATGCGCGGACGCAGCTGAGCGATGAGGTCGTGCTGCGCTGAGCCGGTCGTTGCAGCAGCAGCAGCAGCAGGAACGAAGGCAGAACCGTACACCGCTGAAATGAATCCGCTGTGGCGCTCCAACAGGCGCAGCCAAGAGGCCACATCGGATATCTGGGAATGTTGGCCTCCCACGTCGAAGAGAAACAAGAGCGACACGTGTCCATAGAGGCGTTCAACCAACTGTAAAACCACAAGGTAAACACAGCGACAGTCAGTGGCCGAAAAATTCCACGGCAGAGGTAAAATGCGAAACTGGTGGCTCAACCTGTTGAGAGGAATTCAACGCAAATGCATGGGAACATCATTTTGCAGCTCACCGCTGTCTTTGGGTGCATTCCTGTCACGTTTGGCTTGTGGCCTCGCATTTCCCCAAACCCCAGTCTGCTGGCCTGTGCAGAATGATCTAAGCTGTCTTGAAGACTAAACGGAGTGACGAAGAATAGAGGTGGCAGCGGCTGGGATTCGTTGGGGGGAAGCAGGCGAGAAGGGTAATGGTGTGCTGCTGTCATCCCGTCAACGTACCGCTTGTACAAAATGGGAGGTGAACCTGCACCGTTGGAAGCTTCAGCAGTCGAAGAAAGGGAATTTGTGGCTGCCGTAGACAGTGGCCACGAAATGGCGCTCTTGACGCGGCGCCAAAAGGCTCGTGCGTCGTTCACCTCGAGTTCTTCTTCCAGTTCACTCTTTGACATGAAGGTACTTAAATCTTTTGAGCTGGTAGCCTGACTCCCTTGTATGGGAGCAGCGCTTCCAGATTCGTGGTTGGATGCAATCCTGCGGGCTCTTTCAGACATGTCTGCGGGCCATTCAACTCTAATGCGCAGCGAGGGTGTGCTCGTTGTGGTCCCTGCAGAGGAAGCTGCAGTGTCCTTCTCCATGCTCCCAGCAATGGCTGGAGAGGCCTGAGAAGATTCCACATGGAAACGACGGTACTGCTGCACCTGTAAAGCTGCAAGTTCAAGGGTCGTCGTGACGGATTTCTTGAAAGCTACAGCAACCGAAAGCTCTAGGGCTTTTCCTACGGGGACCCCTACGCCCCTGAGGGCCCCGCGCACGCCAAGTCTTGAAGTCATTGGGCCTGCTCTCAGCAAAGACTTTCAAGAGAAGTAGTCGCTGAGACAGATTTACGCCTACTTTGGTTTCGGCCACATAGTATTGGTCTTTCAGAAGGCGCCCCGCGGAGGAGCGTCCATGGAACGCTACGGAGGGATAAAAGCAATTAAGAGTTTGTATCTTGTTCGTGTTAATTATTTTTTAATACCAGGAGCGAGCTCCCCACAGCCCCTAAGAGTGAAATCGATCCTGTGCGTCGGCAGTCCCCCAATGGTGTTAGGGTGTCACATCCTCATTCAGTGTTCCTAATATGTGCTGCGGAACGAAATGCAGACGATATTATTTACTGAATCCAAGTGGAAAATTTTCTCCCTGTCAGTCATTTCTTTGCTTTCCGACTTCTGGTCAATCTGGCTGAGCCCTGATAGGGCTTGTGGTGCCTGCAGGTTATCGCACAGAACATTTGCCGTTCTCGCGGCTTGCAACACATTGTAACTTGCTACTTTTCTGCAAAGGCCAGCACGCAGTCTTATGGTATATTTTCTTTTTCAAGCATGGGACAGGGAGGCGTCGCTGTGGCACGGAGCAGAGTCAAGCAGTTGCCTTGTGGTCCACAGTAGAATCCACAGAAAATCCCAGGTAAAAATTTTGATACGGCTCGCTCATGGAGCTGGTACGGGCAAGAGTAGGCCTGACACTCATCAGGGCCTGTCAATGCAAAGTATTAGAGCTATTCGTGAAGCAGTGCTCCCTCTTCGTCTTATGCTTACAAGAAACAGGCACTGGGTAGCAATTTAGCCTCCAACTTAGCAACAGCGCTCTCCGCCACAGCAACCGCGCTCGCCACAACAGACTCTAATGTCCGGCGCAGATGTTCAACTTTTCCAGGATCCTCGCGCTCATTCATTTGCTTGCGAGGCCTCCCACCAATACTGGCCTGGATCCCGATGCGGGTGCAGTGTGCGCAACTGAAACTCTGCATATCTCTGATACTTTGTCAAAGGTGTCATTAATGCAAATGAAGCCATCGAGTGATCTTTGACTCCTTCGCCGGAAAGCAACCAGTGGACACCATAGTCGCGAAATCTTATAGTTTGTTTCTCTGCGTACTGGGGTGCGCCATGTTCCAAGACATTTTCCAACGCAGAGAATGCCAGCTTGCATTACAAAATTCTTTGACCTGTCAAGTAGTATGCATTGTCGACTACTAGCTGTGAGAAGTAAGTCGCAAACCTTTCGCCCCGTTGCTTTGTAAGCACGCTCATATTTTGCGTGGAGGACCAGTAACACAGACCACTTTAGTCGCTTGGGGCTTCTGTCAAGTAGCTACATCTATGATACACTCATCTCTCGGCACGGACAGATTGTACGTCAGCAAAATTTTGTTTGGTGGTGGCATTGATACTCGATCCACCCGAATTTTCATGGCGTAGCCCAGCGGCTCAGTCTCATTCTGGGTATACAGCGGCCACTATAGCTCCTGCGTCGCTTTCTTCTTCTCTTGTTGCTCCTGCATTCTTGCCGATTTCATCCGATTTTTGCCCTGTTTTTACCTCCTGTGAGGCAAACACTATCTCACAAGCATTCATGCCCAGAAGACCTCATTCTGTGGTTCGCGCTGCAGTGGCACCACGAAGAAACAACAGGCAGTCTGTGTGGCTGGCTTTCTTTCTGCTTCTGGTTGTATACAGTTGATGCTGCTCTTCGTCGCACTCGTCTTCATGCTTCGCCGTGATGCTGTTGCAGATGCTACTGGCGCTTCAGCAAGAGAGACACACTGGTTTGCCATCGCAGCCAGAGAATGAGGCAATCATACAGGAAGTAAAAGGGCCAAGCAGAAGCACTTAAATTGGCCTTTGCAGGAGCAGAAGCGCCAGTAACATCTGAATACTACAGCTCACACTGTTCACCGACGCTACATTTCGTATGCGCTAGCCAGAAAAAACAAGGCGCATAGCCAACCAAGCAACATCTCCAAGCAGAAATAGAAAGCAGCACCACCCAACAACAGCTAAACGCAGCAGCATCGATCATCACAACCAAAGAACAACAACAAGCAGCACCACCAAATAACACCATCGAGCAGCACAACCAAGAAGCAGCAGCAGCAACAAAAAGCTGTAACAGACAGCAGCACCAAACGGCAGCAAATATTTTGGTGAATCTATTTTCCATGCTGTTGCTACTGGCGCAGGCGTCTTGACCCGGCACTCCACAAGTTTTAACCAAGTTGCTGCTGCCGCTTCTGCTGCTCTTCTGGCTGGTTGAAGAACTGTAGCGGTCTGACCCCACTGCGACGCATACGGGTGCGTCTTCTGCCCAATTTCCGAATTTCTCTATGTTTTTTCCCCATACCAGAAGTGAAGCAAAAAGACCATCTTGTTCATAACATACAACCTACCCGAAAATTCTTCGAATCACGGTATAACAGCCGCAAGCAGCACGAGTAGCAGGTGCCACAACCAGGAAGCAGCAGCAGCAAAAAATAAAAGGCAGCAGCAGGCAATAGCAGCAACACACAGCAGAAGGCCACGACAGCAACACGCAGCAGCAGGCAGAAACAGCAATCAGCAGTAGCAAATAGCGGCACCGACCAGCACCGAGCAGCAGGCAGCAGCAGCAGCAAATAACGTGCAGCAGTACGTATCAGCAGCAAGCGGCAGAAGCAAGCAGCAGCAGTAAGCGACAGCACCAAGAAGCAGCAATACGGGACTGCAACAAACAACAGCAGCGAGCAGCGGCAGCCAGTAGCCCTTCCACCCTGCAGAAGCAAGAGGCCAGCAAACAGCAGCAACATCAAGTAGCAGCAAGTAAAAGCAGCACCACATGGGAACAGCGCGCAGCAGCCGCAGCGGCACGCAACAGTAAGCAGCAGAAACAGCAGCAAGTAGCAACAGCAGCAAAGAAGAACAAGCAGCATCAAGCAGCAACAGTAAGCAGCAATAGCAGCAGAACCAGCCAGCACCAGCAAGAAACAACAGCAGGCAGCAGCGGCAAATAGCAGCAGCTTCTGCAGCATGGAGCAGAAGCAGGAAGCAGCACCGAGCAGCAGCAGCAGCAGCACGCAGCTACATCAAGGAGCAACAACAAGTAGCGAATGCAAGCAGCAATAACAAACAGCAGCAGGAAGTAGCAGCAACAGGCTGCAGAAGTGAGACGCCCCTGGATGTTTGGTGGCCTCTGCACTTTCGAGACTGGAGAGGCAGTTCCTCCCTTCCTAGGTGTTACTCTCAGATGTTACTTCATCGCCTGCAGCAAATGCTGGAAGGGTGGGTGGAAACTCCCATGCAACGAAAACAATTGGAGGCAGCTGCTGCTGCAGTAGTTGCTACAGATGCTGCAAGTGAAAGTGCTGCAGCTGCTAAATGTTGTGCTGCCGCTGCAGACACTTCAGCCAATGCTGCTTCTCCAATCGTTTTCCTTTGCTAGCTCTGGTCTTCCAGCAGTGGCGGAAAATCAGCAGCAGCTGAAGAAGAGGGTGCAGCTCATGATGCTTTCCTATGTCTTAGTCTGGGAAGTTTGGGATGAGTTGCACCTTTTGGGAAGCCGCGAAAATACTGCCATTAGACTTACTCTTGTGACCCAGTACCCTAGGCCCAAAATTGCAAGGCATTTTTTTTGAAATGTAGCGCCTCTTTGTAGCCTTATCTATCTGATTCCTATCAACTGCTGTAAAGCCAGACGGATTTAGACGAAATTGGGAACTGCAAAACTGAAGACTGATGGGTGTTTTTAAACCCAGCATCAGCCCTCTAGTAATATTACGCGATGCTAGCTCAAGAATGTTATTAACGCATGTACACGGATGATGGACGCTGTTGCGTTCTTTTGTTTGCTGCGCACGCATGTACACGGATGATGGATGCTGTTGCGTGTTTTTGTTTGCTGCGCGTCTTTGAAGGTGAACTAAGGCGAACTCCAGACAGGTAATACTTGGATTTCGAGTTAAATGCCCAGCGCCGCTGTTCAGCGGGTCGTCGTTGCACGTACACTGTTTAAAGATTGGCTTTCGCTGTGTGCTAGCTACACCAGCTGCAACAGGGCCCGATTGTTGCGTGCCTACTGAACATTCCCGAGGCCATGCTTCGACGTTCAGTAAGATCTGAACCCTGAAGCGTAAACCATAATGTTTCAAACTGTAAATCCCAAATATGGAGCCGTTATCCGTACAGCCCACGAGAAAGGACGCACGAATTTGCTCGGCGTCTTGGTTGAAAGTGTAGGTCATGAGGTTTGCTACGACTTCAGGTCTTGGATATGTTGTTTGTCTTGGTTTTTTCCGGTCTGTCTGAGGGTGAATTCTAGTACAAAGCTTTGCCTGCCCTCGAGCTCCTTTGCCTTTCGCACAAGCTTTCCCTTCAGTCCCTGACATTAGCTTAAGTTTCTTTTGAGATTTCCTCCCTGGCAAGCAGCTTAAGCTTTGAATACCATGCACTGCTTGAAAGAAGTTACCTTGTGTTCACTCCAGTATTTGACCTTGATCTTTAGCTTACGAAGCAGGCTGCGCGCTAATCAGTGTGTCCTGCATGAGTATATGGCTGGCGTCATGTCCTATAGTTGCAACCAGCTTGGCTGCCGCTCGAGGCATAGATCATAACTAGAGCTTTTTGCTGCCAGTCCTTCACAGTATATCAGTAACGAGCTGATGCGCGAAATACCCAGAATCTAATCTGAAGTCTTCGGGACTAAGTTGTGTTGGCTTACCTGCTGCATTGCCAAGCCAGCTATTACTATTACGTACAGCAGTACCGAAATAAAGAAAAGCCTCTCAACTGCACATCAGCATTTGTCACTGTTAAGACCGAAATTCATTCACTGCAGATACGATCTGTTTTGGGCCCCAAGTTGCGAACAACTAAACCTGTATAGCGGCTCATAGCGCCTGGTAAAGTTTCAGTACGAATAGCCATTTGCCACCCATACGAAGTATATTCTCGCCCGCTGCCACCGCGGCAGCAGTAGCTTCATCTTTCACCTGGATACCCGGTATACTGATGCGCTTCCACAGGAGCAACATTATCCGCAGGCATTGATTCCACGACTTAGATGGCCCGTTGAATGGAAGGGAGCTCTTCGGGTTGCCATGCTCCACCGATCTTGAAACCTGCAGGAACTAGACCAAAGTGAGGTCGGTGAAAGGATAACAATTTGCCACTTAATTCACTTCGTCTTCTGCATATTCAGCGGCAAGGTACCTAGGGACCTTAGCCGGTTCAGACTCGAAAACCATTGGAGCAGGATCCATCCGGGTGGGTTCCATAAGATCTGGACTAATTGGAGCAGGCTCAAGCGGGGCAGGATGAATTGGAGCTGGACCAATGGGACCAGGTTCAACGGGAGAAGGGCTAATGGGAGCAGGATCAATGGGAGCGGGGCCAATCGGATCAAGAGGAGCAGGGCTTATTGGAACAGGATCAACTGGATCACGTCTGATGGGAATGGGCTCAACTGGAGCAGGGCTAATCGGCACAGGGGTTATATAATCAGTTTTCATCGGAGCAGGATCCATCTTAGATGAAGCGGACTCAATAACCAACGGAGCGGGGTCCATAAGTGTGGGCGCAGACTCAAGTTGCATGGGAGCAGGCTCCATCTTAGATGGAGCAGCTTCAACAATCACAGCAGCAGGAGCTATCTTTGAGGGAGCAGCCTGAAGAATCAGTGGAGCAGGGTCCACCTGCGCTGGGGCAGCCTCAAAGACCAACGGAGCAGGATCCATAAGTGTAGGGGGTGGCTGAACTATGACCGGAGCAGCGGGCATTTTCGATGAGGCAGCTTCGATGATCCTTGGAGGAGGCGCCATCTTAGAAGAGGCAACTTGGACAACTCTCGGAGCAGGAGCCATCTTAGAAGAGGCAACTTGTACAACTCTTGGAGCAGGAGCCATTTTAGAAGAGGCAACTTCAACGACTCTCGGAGCAGGAGCCATCTTAGAAGAGGCAACTTCAACGACTCTCGGAGCAGGAGCCATCTTAGAAGAGGCAACTTCAACGACTCTTGGAGCAGGAGCCATCTTAGAAGAGGCAACTTCAACGACTCTTGGAGCAGGTGGCCTTGCAACTGGAGCAGCTCGAACGACCATGGGTGCAGGAGCATGGTCCATCTTTGATGGGGCAGCCTCAACGACGTTTCGCGTGACTGGCTCAGCACGTGCTACCATCATAATTGGAGCAGGCGCAACAGCAGGTGGAGCGTACATCTTGGGAGGAGGAGCAACCTTCATGGGCTGAGCCACATACCTGACCCTCTTTCTCTTCTTGCCAAGACCACGCTCAGTGGCGCTCTCTTCTTCAGGCTCGAAGTGTTCCTCTGCCTCTTCCTCTGCAGCAAGGTATCTGCCCTTCTTTGATGGAGCAGCCTCAATGACCATGGGAGCAGCTTTTTTAGTGGGAGCTGCCATCATGATTGGGGCAGGAGCCTTCATAGGTGGAGCGTACTTCTTGGGAGGAGGAGCAACCTTCACGGGTTGTTGCACATACATCGTCTTCTTCTTCTTGCCAAGACCACGCTCTTCTGCAGTTTCGTACTGCGCAGTCTCAATAGTTTCTGTCTCATACTGCACCTCAATCTCATCCTCAGCAGCAAGGTATCTGCCCTTCTTTGATGGAGCAGCCTCAATGATCATAGGAGCAGCCTCAATGACCATGGGAGCAGCTTTTTTAGTGGGAGCTGCCATCATGATTGGGGCAGGAGCCTTCATAGGTGGAGCGTACTTCTTGGGAGGAGGAGCAACCTTCACGGGTTGTTGCACATACATCGTCTTCTTCTTCTTGCCAAGACCACGCTCTTCTGCAGTTTCGTACTGCGCAGTCTCAATAGTTTCTGTCTCATACTGCACCTCAATCTCATCCTCAGCAGCAAGGTATCTGCCCTTCTTCGATGGAGCACCCTCAATGATCATAGGAGCAGCCTCAATGACCATGGGAGCAGCTTTTTTAGTGGGAGCTGCCATCATGATTGGGGCAGGAGCCTTCATAGGTGGAGCGTACTTCTTGGGAGGAGGAGCAACCTTCACGGGTTGTTGCACATACATCGTCTTCTTCTTCTTGCCAAGACCACGCTCTTCTGCAGTTTCGTACTGCGCAGTCTCAATAGTTTCTGTCTCATACTGCACCTCAATCTCATCCTCAGCAGCAAGGTATCTGCCCTTCTTTGATGGAGCAGCCTCAATGATCATAGGAGCAGCCTCAATGACCATGGGAGCAGCTTTTTTAGTGGGAGCTGCCATCATGATTGGGGCAGGAGCCTTCATAGGTGGAGCGTACTTCTTGGGAGGAGGAGCAACCTTCACGGGTTGTTGCACATACATCGTCTTCTTCTTCTTGCCAAGACCACGCTCTTCTGCAGTTTCGTACTGCGCAGTCTCAATAGCTTCGGTCCCATACTGCACCTCAATCTCATCCTCGGCGGCGAGATACCTGCCCTTCTTTGATGGAGCAGCCTCAATGATCATAGGAGCAGCCTCAATGACCATGGGAGCAGCTTTTTTAGTGGGTGCTGCCATCATGATTGGGGCAGGAGCCTTCATAGGTGGAGCGTACTTCTTGGGAGGAGGAGCAACCTTCACGGGTTGTTGCACATACATCGTCTTCTTCTTCTTGCCAAGACCACGCTCTTCCGCAGTTTCGTACTGTTCAGTCTCAGCCTCCTCAGCTTCAAACTGCACCTCAACCTCATCCTCAGCAGCGAGGTATCTGCCCTTCTTTGATGGAGCAGCCTCAATAATCACAGGAGCAGCCTCAACAACCATAGGAGCAGCCTTCTTTGTAGGTGCTGCCATTACGATAGGAGCCGGCGCCTTCATAGGTGGAGCGTACTTCTTGGGAGGAGGAGCAACCTTCACGGGTTGTTGCACATACATCGTCTTCTTCTTCTTGCCAAGACCACGCTCTTCTGCAGTTTCGTACTGCGCAGTCTCAATAGTTCCGGTCTCATACTGCACCTCAACCTCATCCTCAGCAGCGAGGTATCTGCCCTTCTTTGATGGAGCAGCCTCAATGATCATGGGTGCAGCTTTCTTTGTAGGTGCGGCCATAATAACTGGAGGAGGAATCTTCTTCACAGGCTCAGCAACATACGTCGTCTTCTTCTTTCCGAGGCCGCGTCCTGCTGCAGTTTCTCCGGTTTGGCTTTCTGCGTAGGCCTCAGCATCTGCATTATCAGCGGCAGGATACCGAACTGTCCGGGTTTCAACTTCACAGCAGCATCACCATCTGCGTAGATTGTTCTATGTTTGGGGTAAGGCTCAACAACTGAAGATGAAAAATTGCTCCGCCTGCGTCTGCTTTAAGTGTTCTTCATTAGATCTGAAGGCTTACCGTATCCTTGCTCTTCGGATGTTACATATGACTCTCCCTCAGGTACCTTTTCTGCTTGAGCGCTGTCTTCAGAACCTGAAACGGCGAAGTTATTGCTGGTGGTCGCGTCACATTGGCCCCGGCTTCTCAGCTTTTTTCTCCAGTCTGGTCTGTCCGCCTCTTCATTTTCAGCATTCACCTGTTCGACATTGCTTTCCTGTGTCTCTGTGACGCTGAAGCCTTCCGCCTCCATGCTTCCCGTCATCGCAGGAGCTTCATAGTAAGTAGGGGTGTTTTCAAGTGTCTCATAGCTCTGGGAGCCAAGTTCTGCTGCAAGAGATATGCCCGGCAGCGCGAGCAGTAAGGACGAGTGCAGCCTCATCTTAACGGAGCTGCACACACCTGTAGGCGTCTTTGGCGGCTTCCAACCCCTGCACAAATTACTAAAAAAGAGGAATCGGCAAACACGGGGCCTCCCAGAAAACTAACTTTATGACCTTGTGACGGTCCGTTGCCTTTGCTCAGGCAGTTGCGAACAACAGTCGCGCGGAGTGCACAATGTGGGGTCGGCGGCGGCGCAACCTATCGGGCTGCCAGCTTACCTGTCCCACGGCTCCGCTCGGGGCGGGAAAGGGAGGCTCCGCGTCCTATATTTTCGCTCGGATGAAACCTTAAAGCAAATGAAAAGCTATAAATTGTCCAATTTTTACAAAAGAGAAATTCGGCCTGCTGCGGAAGTCCTGTTTTCCTCGTGGCGAGTGCCAGGCCCGTGTAGACTTACGAGGTGACTTATCCGGTCTAAGCGCTACATGAGCACCATGAGCACCATTTCACATTGAAAGCTTCAAGAATTTGAATTTCTAGTTTTAATGTTGTCCAGTTTACATCATACTATGGAACCGCTGCATTTCTTTCAATTGGCAGCACTCGAGTTCATTTCCGGTGGTGGTCACTTTCGGTTTTGAGGCGCATTACTCAAAACGCCACCAATAGTCCCAGTTGTCGGCGTAATCTCAGGAACGTTTTTCTTTTAAATCCGACCATATTTCAGAGGAAAACGAAACTCCTGTGGCTGATAACTACAAACGCCTAAGAGCAGGTTTCCACGGTGCTGGCTGAATAGGTCGTAGCAGAGTGCAGTACGAACGACCCTGCGAAGAGAGCTCAACGGATATTGAATTTGGAACATTGTTTTTTCTAGTAATGGAATCAACAGCTACTTCTAAGGAGATGTTTGGCACCCGCCGCAGTTCCTAATCCACGCGACTTGCTGCATATTGAGCACAGGATTTTTGTCCGAAGGCCAGCTTATCTGTTGCTGCCCAGTTTGTCCTAGTGAGGCAAGTGACTTCAGTTGCTCTTAATAACCCTTGCCCCGTAGCGACAGAACTCTGCGAACTGTTGTGGCGGTGGAGCGGCACCGAACGCTCACAAGCATGTAACGAACATCAGGAAACTGAATGCCACCAGCTAATTTCGAGCTGAAAAAAGAAATAGCCTGCTCAATTGAGCACAGGTGCATACAGAGGCTTATTACAAGGGGATCATATTGGGAGTCGTTGGTGCAACAATGGACGTAGACCACCGTAGACCACCGCTTTGCACTTCGTGTCGCCTAGTACCCGATTTGTTGCTACACAAGGTTCAAGAACTGCCCGGACCTTCGATGAAGTGCATAAAACAGGCCACTATTCACTTATTCAGTTTCCCGGGAGCAGCTACCCAGCATGGCTGCTCTGTGTAGCTGAATCGGCACAAGCGCGGTCTGCATTTGAAACCCTTGCATTGGAGGGGCCACCATGGAGAAGTGCCTAGCTCAGAAGCAATTTCAATAAACTTGTACACATTGCTGCCGTGCAATACGATGAGCCCGGGTTTGCTGTATATATTTGGTTCAAGTCAGTCCAAGGACATTTTCACACATGAAGGCACTGCAGGACGTCAAACTTGAATGGCCTTGCCTTGAACCTCAACGCCGGAACTCAGGGAGTTATTTCTTCACCGAATTGACAAAGGAAGGCGAGGAATCTGCAGCTGCTTCAAAAATCAAGGAGGCCCACGAATCAAAGGCCACTTTTGCTATTTCGCCACTATTTTTGGTTTTTGAAGCGGCTGGAGTTCCCTGAATCAACGGCCAGCTTCGCTACTTTGCCACAGTTCGGACGACTGAGCGGCAGCACGAATCAGAAGCGTTTGAACCGAGCCATATCATTGCCATCTGGCTCTTTGCATCTAGCCAAACACTACCTGTGAATGCAGCTTTCTGAAAAGGAGATGACCAGGAATCACGTAGGGCAGAGAATAAGTCTAAACTGTCTAGTCTGCATCTAGCCAAACACTACCTATGAATGCAACTTGCAGAAAAGGAGATGACTAGAAATCACGTATGGCAGCGAAAAAGTCGACGCTGTCTAGCTCGCAAGAACAGCTAAATTGCGTTCCTTAATCGCTGGAAGCGTTAACTATCAGCTTGGACTCATGGGAAGCCGGTTCACAATAGACGAGCACGCCAAACACGAAAAGGTCCCAGCTGCCTTTACACCTTTGCAAAGGCAACCCTACTGCGACCAAACGGGTCTGCAGCCGTGCACGCCAGCAGCCCTCAACAGCGGTCACCATTTGTTTTGTTCAGGCTCAGCCGTCAGCGCCTCCCAGAGCAAGCTTCAGCCACAACCCTGCTGCGCAGGTGAAGCACGTAAAGCTCTAGTGTGACAAGAGCTGCAATTGCGGCCACCACCGCACCCGGAACCCACCACGCCAGTTCACAGACTCTGCTCAGCACCAAGCACACAAGCACTCACACAACTGCATACTTGAAAACGCTCCATTTTATAGTATTTACCTGCAAGGTCCGCGTTTTCGCAACTTTCGTGGGTTTAAACATTCTAAAGACGCCTACACTCAGTCGGCATTGTGGCTGAGAAGCCGTGGCTGCTCGGGTTGGCGGAAAGCTGCATTCGTTTGCTGCAAGAGAGATTGTACGGCGAGCCAATGTTGCGTTCTTCAGCTCACTTTGTTTCAGGATTCATTTCAAACAGAATCTTCACACTGCAGTCAGGATCCGCACACCTGTTAGTGTAGGGCACATAGACCTGGTCTCCTCTGCATTCAAATACAAAACAACAGTATCCCTATCATCAGAACTCGATACCAAAAGAAAAACAACCAAGCATAAAAGCAACACGAACAGTGCAAGCGGAAAAAAGGCGGCGAGCGTGATCGATATGAGGAAGGCGTCGTAGGACGCAAGCGCGTTGCTAAACAGAACGTGCAAAGGACATTGTTCAGACAGGAAAGCATAAATCAGGACAAGCAGGAGGTGTGCTATCACTAATTCTGAAGATAAGGTGGTGCGGTATTTACCTGCAGACTGCGCGGGCTGCGCAGGCAACGTCGTTGGCCGGCTCCGCGTGCTTTTCCTGAAGTCCCACTCGCCAGTTGTCGCGATCCATCACCAACTTGAATAAGGAGAGAACTGCAGGGACACAAGACAGCCAAATACCGCAAAACGACCAAAAATGCAGATCTGTGCGCCCTGAACAAAGAGAGAACTGCAGGGGCACAAGACAGCAAAACACCTCAAAAGGATCGGAACTGCAGATCTGTGCGTCGTGAAACGTGTGAAGAAAGCAGCAACAGCGCAGTTAACTGCCTTCCACTGCCGCATCAGCACTCTGGTCTGTGCAACATCTGTCTTTCTTTTCCTTTAGTGCGCAGGTGTTGAATCTAGTGGCCATGTTCTATCTGCTGCGCAGACCTCTGGTGCCGAATCGGATCTGCCGCCACTGGTCAGCGCCCATGGAAAGGAAGGGCTGCGGCACGACGCAGAGGACATCTCCTATTCCCTCTTCATGAATGACAAGTTTTTCAAGGGGAATTTGGAGCCTGGGGGGGTCACTTTGGGTTTGAGTCAAAGAGAAAGACAGAGAAGGAAGCGGCCGGCTGTTGGGTCGCTGCAGCAGCGGGCAAGTGCGTCTGTAGGTCTTCTCTCCCGCTTCTCCTTGCAACGACACTGGGCGAGATATGTGTGCATTCAAAGAGTCTTCTTCAGCCTCAGGGTCTTTGCAAAGTTCATGTTCCACGTCCAGCGGCAGCCAAGCGCGCAGACTTTTCCACATGGGCGGCGGCACCACCAGGCACTCCGAGCTGCAGCCGCAGACGAGCCCACAGCAGCAAACAGTTCCAGCAGCAGCAGAGAGAGCACAGCGTATTCAACTTGGCGAAAAGAGCAAATCAAGTACACACTCATGCCTCAATCCTCTGCAGCCGCCCCTGGAAGCAGCAACCACCCATTTCATGCCACCATTTGCCCATTCTACAACTCCGAATATCCTAAGAAGAGCCTCTGGAATCTTCTGTTGGAGGCTGTGTTTCTCTGCATGCGTTTCTCGTCGCGTTTCCTTGCTCTAAGCTTGCTTTTGCAGCTTTTGCAAAACCCCCTTTTGCTACTGAGACCTGCAAGTGCCCGCGCTCGCTTCGGAAAGCTGAAACAATGCATGCAGTTCTGCGGCATTTTTGTTTCACTTCTGCAGCCTTTTAAAAGTCCACACACCTCAAGTCCACAATTGCTTCCCAAGATCGCGAAAGAGGATGTCCCACTTGCTCGCCGCAGAGTTTCCAGTCGAAAGTTGTGAAATGCATCAAAGCGTCCACTCCAGCAGCCCCCGTTTGCATGCGCTGCGCCCACTCCATTTCTCCGAAAATGCTGCGGGCCTCTTGGGAAAAATAAATGAAAGAAGGCACCTCGGCGGGGGGCCCCGGCTCCGGCGGGGCCTCTGCTGCAGGCGCAGCAACAGCAGCAGCAGCAGCAGCAGCAGCAGCAGCACGCGGCGGCGGCAAGTTTATGTCCAGTCCCACGCCCTTCACCGCCGGCTCCAGAAGCAAATTCCACAACGAAGCTTCGCGGCAGCAGAGGTCCGGCCCTGAGCCGCAGCAGCGCAGACAAGCAGCAAGACCAGTGGACCACTCGGCAGCTTTTGCTGCTGCACGGAGTTAGGCAGCAAGACCACTGGACCATTTGGCAGCTTTTGCTGCTGCTGAACAAACTCCAGCGCACTGCAGCGCCGCCAGTAGCAGCAGCAAGGACGCAGCAGCTCCTGCTTCAGCCGGTGAAGCAGGTCAGCAGCAACTAATCAGCAGCAGCAGCAGCAGCACAGACACAGATAAGGAGCCCCCCGAGGGGCCCCCGGGCCCTTGAAGACACAGAGAAGCAGCAAAGTCTTGCAAAAGATTGCGGGGCACCTAAGTACCATTTAGGGCCTCCCCAGCTGCCCCAGAGCCCCGGGGGGCCCCGGAAGGGGCCCCCAGGGTGCAAGGGGCCCCCCGGGTTCACAGGGGAAGGGGGGGGGGCCCCAGCCACGAAGAACCTGCAAAAAGGACTTCAAATTAATTCAAAAAGATTTAAATCCCACCTGCAATTCCCCAAACTCCGTCAAGACCTTCATAAGCGTCGAAGTCCGTGTCTCTTTCCAACACCAACTTCACCGGAAACTTGCTGAGGCGGAGAGAGAAGAAAGAAGGGATACTCATCTCTGCAGTACCCTCTCGGGGGGCCCCTGGTGGGGGGGGGCCCCCGGGGGGCCCCCCTGGGGGGCCCCCCACGTGGGTCGGCACCAGCTCCACCGTGTCGTACCCCTCGAGGCGAACTTCAGAAACAAAAATGCCGTCGACAATTTGCTTATAGCTGCAGCCACATGCACAGCAACACAAACTCTGCTGCTGCTGCTGCTGCTGCGGCTGCTGCGGCTGCTGCTGCTGCTGCTGAAGCTAGAATGGGCAGGTGCCTGTACACCCGCCAGCGGCAGACGCGGGGGAAAAGGCAACGGGGAGCAGCAAATCCGAAGCAGCAGCGGCAGCAGAAGCAGCAAAGGCAGAAGAAGCAGCAGAAGCAGCAGTTGCAAGCGAAAAGACAGAAATGCGAAACCGTAGCTGGCGCTTCGCGGCGTCAAGTGCAGCAGCAGCAGCAACAGCAGCAGCAGCAGCAGCAGCAGCAGCAGCGAGCGCACCGAGCAGCATATTGGGGGTCGTGCTGCTTCGAAGCCCGGCAGCTAAAAGGAGACTCTGAAAAAGGGGTACAAACTTCGTGCCAGTTGAGGCACCAAGTGCTGCTGTTTGAGGCATCGGGGCTGTAGCAGTCTTGCTGCTGCTGCTGCTGCTTCGCTAGCTGCTTGCGCTGCTTCGCCTTGCCGTCCCCCTGCTGCTGCTCCTGCTGCTCCTGCTGCTGCTGCTGCGCCGCTGCACCCGCTGCCGGCTCTCCCGCAGGCGCTTCCCGCGGGCTGCCGGCGTCCTCCGCAGCAGCTTGCTGCTGCCGTTGCGCCGCAGCAAGGGGCTGCTGCTGCTGCTGCTGCTGCAGCGCGGAGCCGCGCCTGCCAGAAGTGCATGCAGAAGAACCAGAAGCAAACAGCCGCAAACCCTCCTTGCAAGAGTCCAGCCCCAGCAGCAGCTGCTGCCCCCCCACTTGGACCCCCAGGGCCACGCGGCTGCCCACAACTTTAAGGGGCACTTGGGCTGGGGTTTGGAGGGCTTTGGCGGGTCCTGCTGCTGCTGCTGCTGCTGCTGCTGCTATTGCTGCAGCTTCTGCTGCGGCCGCCGCCGCCGCCGCTGCGTCGGGCACTTCCCGCGGGGCCCCCGGCTCCCCCGGCGGAGCTGCTGCAGCTGCTGCAGCGCGCGCGGGGCCCCCGGCGATGAGGAAGCAGCAGCAGCAGCAGCAAGCAGCAAGAAAGAGCATGCACCTGGGGGCCCACTGCCTCCCAGGGGGGCCCCCGGGGCCCCTGGAGGCCCCCCGAAGCCTCATTGCTGCCAACAGGGTACAGTAAGAAAGGCCCCTGGGGGGCCCCTGTTGCCTCTAAGGCACTGAGGCCCACTCTTAGGGGGCCCCGCGAGGCTGCTGCTGCAGCTGGCAGCTGTGGCTGCTGCTGCTGCAGGTTTGGGGGGCCTCTGGCGGCTGTGTCTTGGGCTGCTGGCGCTGCTGCTGCTGCTGCTACGCCGGCCTGAAGTGTGTCTAAAGGGGCCTCGGGGGATTAAGGCAAGAAAGGAACTGCAGCAAATGGCTTTGGCACTTTTGTGAGAGTGCAAACGGCCCGCCGCGTTTGTGTCTCAGGCACTTCTTCTAGAAGTTCATAAAGCAAATCCAAACGAAATAAAAACAAATCAACAATTCAAATAAACCAAAAAAGATGCAGACATGCACAAGTCCGACAGTACCCTCGTGGGGGCCCCCAAGCTCGCCTGCTGCCACCACGGGGCCCCCCTCGGTGGCTGCCACCCCCCGTCTTTGTCCGTTTGCACTTCAGAGACAGTGTACATTTAGTTATTAGAGTTAGAGCGTAGGGTTTAGGGTTTAGGGTTTAGGGTTTAGGGTTTAAGCCAGCACGGTCTTCGGGCGTCTCTGGGAGGCGTACTGGCCCAGTCTACTGGTGCACCTCTGCAAGTCTTATTTAATCTCATTCTTCTGATGGCCTCAAAATGCACTAAAAAACGTATTTCGGGGAATTTTTCCTCAATTTTGTTTCAAAGCCCGGGTCAGCTTCGAAGATTGTGAGTTGGCGCCTGATGCGCCGCGCGAAGAAGTGCAGCCAAAAGGAACTCGGGCTGCGGTGAATGGAGATGAAAATAAACACAAAAAGATGAGAAAGAGAAATAAAGTGTCTTCAAACAGGAAATGAATTAAAAATGCCAAAGGAGGCCGCTGAAATGGCGCGAGCAAATGCTGGAAAAGCTTCTGCACACCTGCAACTTGAGGTGTACGTACACCTGATTTTCTCCTACAAAAAACTTCAGGTGTCTGTACACCTGCGCGAGATACACCCACTGGCACAGACCGGCAGATGCCGCGCAGATAAAAGGCTGCAGAAGTGCTAAAACACGAACAGTAAGTTCATCTAGTAGACAGAAGATTTAAATTTGAACTTCTGAAAAAAGAAGCAGCGGCTCTTTTGAGGTCTTGGCCATTGTTTTTTACTTTTCTGGAAACGTTTCCTTCTGCTGCTATGCGTTTAGCTGCGTGTCTGCGCCTGTGTCTTCTTTTTTGTTCCCTTTTGTTTCTTTCCCCCTGTCTTCTGTTTGTTATTTTCTTTTTCTTCTTGGTCTCCACTAAAAATATCTTTAAGGGCCCCACAGCCTTCAGGAAGTGCCCCACGCGCAGCGAGCTCAGCCACTGCGCTGTACGTACACCTGAGGCTCTGCACGAGCCGAAAGGAAACAAAATAACGAACTGAAACAGGTGGGGTTGTTGTCTTCACCTCAGCATATGTTTTTAATGACACTAAAACCCATTAAAAGTCCAAAGAGGCCAAAAGGCATAGGGGCCCCATGTGGGGTCCTTTGCAGTTGCGCCATAGCTGCTTATCCGGGGAACCCGCCGCTGGGGCCCCTCTCTTGGGGGCCCCCATAGGGGCCTCAAGGGGGCCCCTCTAGAAAGGACTTACTTGCTGTGGGGCCCCTCGGTGTGCGAAGGCTCTAATAGCAGACCCGCATGTGCATGCAATTGTTCGATTAGATGAAGAAAATAAATCAAATGTTTATAATTTGTTGTTTAATTAAAACCCTCGCCAAGAACAGAAGACAACACTAAAGCTCGAAGTGTCTGTGGCCTCAAGGGCCCCCAAAAGAGGGGCCCCAGAAGGGGGGCCCCCTGCCTTCG
>NW_013541492.1:48032-66882 GCF_000499545.2 Eimeria tenella
GAAACAGCAGCAGCAGCTGCTGCTGCAGGAGCTGCAGCAGCAGCAGCAGCAACCACAGCAGCGCAACAAGAAGCTGCCAAAGGCCCCCAAAAGGCTCACAGACTCACAAGAAGCCCAATGGGGCCCTTTAAAGCAGAACTCTGGCTGCTGCTGCAGCAGGGGGCCCCTCTGCAGCGTCCCTACTCTGCTGGGTTTAACGGGGCCCCTTAAACTTGGCCTGGGGGCCCCCAGAGTGGGCTTTTTAGGGTCTCAAATGGAGAGACAAATGGGCCAAAAAAGGCAAAGATGGGACAAAACAAATTGAGGTTAAAAGCCAAACAGAAAAGGGACCCCCAGGGGACCCCCAGGGGCCCCCCAGGGGCCCCCCACGGGCCCCCCAGGGGCCCTCCAGGGGCTCCCCAGGGGCCCCCCAGGGGCAGTCTTAGGCACTGGAGGGCCCCCCAGGGGGCCCCCAGTGCCTAAGACTGGCGCTGCTGCTTAGGGCCCCCAGCAGCCGCTGCAGCCAAAGGGCCCCTTAAGGGGCTCCACTTGTAATTAAGGGGCCCTTCGGGGCACCTCCTGGGGGCCCCCTGAAGGGGCCCCCCTGTGGGGCCCCCTCTAAGGGGCCCCCTGTAAGGGGCCCCTCTGTGGGGTCCTGAATAAGGCCCCTATGACGCCCAAAGCGGGGCCCCTCGCGGACGCCCCTGTGGGGGCTCCCTGTAGGGCTCCTTAATTTGTTGTTGTTCAGGGGGGCCCTCGGGGGGCCCCCAGGGGGCCCCCCGGGGGGCCCCCCTGGGGCCCCCATCACTTTGCGCGGGAACGTGCTGCGAGGGCAGAAGCCTGGAGACGCGAAACTGCTGCTTCTGTGTTGGCAAGAGATTGCAGCAGCTGCTGCACTGTCTCTGCCTGGACAGTCAGCAGCCGCAGCAGCGCGGGGGCCACCGCGGGCTGCTGCTCCTCGCTGCTGCTGCTGCTGCTGCTGCTGCAGGCCTCCGGCTTCTGCTGCTGCAGGCTCGACAGCCACACGCGCAGCCCGTCAATCCGCTGCTGCCAGTCCGCCCACTGAAACTCCTCCTGCAGCGCCACAAGCAGCAGCAGCAGCAGCTTAAATTGACTCGAGGAGAAAGCATGCATCAAAGGACACCACTGCAGCAACGTGACTGCCCATAGGCGAACCAGACTGCTAACGTTAACGGGAGCGATATGCTGCTGCTGCTGCTGCTGCTGCTGCTGCTGCTGCCAGCTCTGCTGCCGTCAGAGCACTAAGAGCTTTCGCTGCTGCTGCTGCTGCGTCGCGACAGTACCTGGATTTGAGCTAGCAGCTGCTCGTTTGCTGCTTCACACCGTGGATTCCTTTCACAGACGCCGCGGCTGACAGCCAACCCTGCAGCAGCAGCAGCAGCAGCAGCAGAAGCCAAGCAGCGTGCAACATAGCCAAAAAACCCCAACAAGTAGCGACGGTGCAGTGGGGTCAAACTGCTTCTCGTGCATCCGCAGCAGCAGCAACTGCTGCGTCGCCAACAGCAGCAGCAGCAGCAGCGACAACAGCAGCAGCAACGAGCAGCAGCAGCAGCAGCAAGAGCAGCAGCAACTGTGCGCACCTTCAACAAGCCCTACAGCTCTTATGAGGCTGTGGCCGAGCACTGCATGTCTCTTCTTAATTCGCCCCAGCTGCAGCACAAAGAGCAGCAGCTGCAGCAGCACGACGTTCGCAACAACTGCGGTAGCAGCAGCAGCAGCAGCGCCGCCAGCAGCAGCAGCAGCAGCAGGAGGCCCACTGACCGCTGCATTCATTTGGTTGTGCTTAGCAGCAAGGGCCTCCGTGTCTCTTGCTGTTGCTGCTGCTGCCTGCAGTATGGCTTCTGTCATTTCTGCTGCACCCGAAATGCGCGCAGCAAGGCCCTGCAGCCCCACCACAGGCACCACAACCCCTGCAGCAGCAGCAGCAGCAGCAGCAAAAGCAGCAGCAGCAAAAGCAGCAGCGGCAGCAAGGACAGCAGCAGCAGCAGCAGTACCAGACAAATGGTTAGTAACTGGCACACAGCTCAAGGCGGCGCATTGGCGCTCAACCGACTCGTGCTACATTAACTGCAGCAGCAGCAACTGCAGCAGAAACTGCAGCAGCAGCAGCAGCAGCAACTGCAGCAGCATCAGCAGCAGCAGCAAATGCTGCAGCTGCTGGTGAGGGCTCCTGTTGTTGCTACCGGCGCGCGTTCGGCTGCGGTTGCTGCTGCTGCTGCTGCGGCGGCATCAGAGAGTAAAGCTGAGTAATACTGCCCTTTCTACTGGGCCCTAAACCCTGAACCCTAAACCCTAAACCCTAAACCCTAAACCCTAAACCTAAAGCCTCGAGATACCTGCTTGTCTGTCAGGGTTTCTGTGAGCTGCGCGCTGCCACCTTGAAAGCAACTCTTGGCCCTGCTGCGGGGTTGCTGCTGCGAGCTGCTGCACTTTCTGCTCGAGCTGGAGGTTTTGCTGCTGCGCGCGGGTGAGGCCCGTGCTGCTGCTGCTGCTGCTGCTGCTGCTGTCCAAGTCGTACGAAAACCCTAGTGCTGCTGGGGTTTCGTCCTGCAGCAGCTGCTCAACCCGCTGCAGCCGCGACTGCAGCGACGCGAGATAATTCCTTGAATGAATTGGCAGGTCTTGGGGCGCTGCGCACAGCCAAACCCTAAACCCTAAACCCTAAACCCTAAACCCTAAACCCTAAACCCCGAACCCTAAACCCTAAACCCTAGGCGTGCATGCATGCGCAGCGCGTCAGAGGGCCTCCAGAGGCTTCAAGGGCACTGGAAGCGCCTCGCTAAAACTGAGGTGCAGCAGAAGGCGAACCTGCTGCTGCGGTTTGCTGCTGCTGCTGCTGCTGCTGCGGCTGCAGCTGCAGCCCTGTGGAAAGCCCAAAGAAGCTCGTCATTATCTTTGTTAACAAATGGCGCGCCTAGAGAAGCAGGTACACTTTGCTGCTGCAGCTGCTGCTGCAACTGCTGCTGCTGCTGGAGCTGCTGCTGCTGCTGGTCAGCTGCTTCGCGAGCTGCTGCTGCAACTGCTGCTGCAGCTGCTGGTGTGACGGCTACTTGCTGCTAGTGGAGCTGCTGCTGCTGCTGCTGTTGCTGCTGCTGTTGCTGCTGCTGCTTGCTGCAGCAGAGCGCGTTGCTCCTCTCTACTTGCTTTGTTTGGTGGCCGCCCCGAGGCTCATATAAAGAAAAGAAAATAATTTAAAATAAATAAAAGAAATTAAAAAAACAAAAAAAGAAGATGAAAAGAGCCCAAAGTGCAGCAGCAAGTGCCTTGAAGCCTCTGCTGCACTCCCCTGCTGATGTCACTGCAGCAAATAACTCCCCCTTTTATATTTGCTGCTGCTGCTGCTTTTGGCCTCCAATTCGAATTTAAATAACATTTAAAACAAATTAGGGGGCACAAGGGCCACGGGGGGCCCCCAGTACCCTCTGGGGGCCCCCAGGGGCCCCCACAGGAGCAGCTGGAGGACGCAGGAGCAGCAGACACGGCGCTTTGCGAGATAACAGCAGCACGAATTGTTAAATTAAATGGAAATATAAATTAAATTACTTTATTTTAAATATTGTGTTGGATTGTACAGGCAAAGATGCAATAGGAAAGAAAGATATAGCTCACTATCGCTGCTCTGTCTCCCGTGCCGTCTCCGCTGCTGCTGCTGCTCTTACTGCAGCTGCTGCGCTGCTGCCGCTGCTGCTGCTGCTGCTGAACTAGAACAACTAATGCCTCGGGAACACAGTTGCTTATTTTGAATTTAACTTTATTTTTTCAAAGAAGGAGGAAAAAAGAAAAAAGAATTCCGTTTGTTCCCACCTGCAGCTCGTCGAGCTGTCCGTACACCTCAGGTGACCTCTCTGCCTCTCTGGTCTTCTCTTTTTCCCTTTGTCTTTCCTTTTTTTTCTTCTTTTTCCTTCTCTTTACCCTCAAGATTGTGCAGACTCGCGGCCTCTGCACATCAGGGCTATCTGGAGGTAATAACTCACGCTAAACCCTAAGCCCTAAACCCTCAACCCTGAACCCTAGACCCTAAACCCTAAACCCTAAACCCTGGACCCTAAACCCTAAGGTGCAGCTCCTAAACCCCCGAGTCCAGACTGGCAAGAAGGAGTTTCTTGCCGCCCTTGAGGTGTACAGACACTCCTTTTTTGTCGCCTTTCGTGGCAGCAACTTTAAATTTCCACTTTTCAAGTGTCTAGACAAAAAAGGAGAAAAAAGGGAAAAAAGCTGAATAAGCAGCAGGCGAGTTGAGGTGTACGTACACCTCAACTGCTGCACACAGATTTCTTTCATTTCGCCGTCTCTGCTGCTCCTTGAGGGTTTAGGGTTTAGGGTTTAGGGTTTGTCTTGTCATAATTTTAAGTCAAGAGGAACTTCTTTTCTCTTTGCCGCCTCTGCCTTATAGCCTTGCTGCAGTTTGCTGCTGGCATGCCCTTTTTGAGGGTTTTGCTGCTGCTGCTTTCTCCGTCGCAACAGCTCTTTTTGCTTCTTCTTCTGCTGCTGCTGCTGCTGCAGGCAGGGCAGCGCAGCACAGCTTGCGGGGTGTACGTACACCACGATGAAGACGCTCCTGAACGCAGCAGCAGCAGCTGCTGCTGCTGCGCTGCTGCTGCTGGCTTCCCCCGCGCCTGCTGCTGCTGCTGCAGCACCAGACTGCCCCCTCTGCCAGCTGCGTAGGCTCGATGGTGAGCTTTTTTTTTCTTGTCTTTTTATTTCTAATTTGGTTTTATATTTTTATTCTCCGTCTCTTTTGTCTTTAGTTTCAATTTCAATTTTGTATTTTTATTCTTCATTTCTTTCTCTTTTTAATTCTTTTTTTTTCGCTTTTGCTGCTTTTCAAGTCCAGTTTCTACCTTTGGCGCTGCTGCTGCCGCTTTTCCCTTTTTGCTGCTGCCCTTTTGTCTCTTTTTTGCTTATTTCTGCTGCTGTCTCCGTTTGTGTCTTTGCTTCTTTTTGCTTCTGCTGCTGCTGCAGGTGCTCGCCCGCATCCTGCCCATGGCGCTGCGAACGAGCAGCTGCGGCTGCTGCAGCAGCAGCAGCAGCAGCAGCAGCAGGTGTTGCAGCAGCTGCAGCACCAGGGAACCACAAACCCAAATGCTCTAAGCAGGAATTTGCAGCAGCAGCAGCAGCCGCAGCAGCAAGCTGCTCCAAAGGCTATGACTCTAGCGGACTTTCAGATGATGCAAAGGGAAAAGCAGCAGCAGCGCCTGCAGCAGCAGCAGCAGCAGCAACAGCAGCAGCAGAGGCCCAAGGCCATAACTTTAGCAGACTTTCACAAGATGCAGCAGGAGAGGCAGGCCCAGAAGCAACTGCAGCAACAGCAGCAGCAGCAGCAACAGCAGCAGCAGCAGCAACAGCAACAGCCAGAACGACCGGTTAAAACGATGACCCTTCAGGAGTTCCAGAAGCAGCATAGGCTAAGAGGACCACACAATCAGCAGCAGCAGCAGCAGCATCAGCACCACCATCTGCCCATGCCGCCTCACCAGTTTGCACCGCAGCAACAGCAGTATCCGCAGCAGCAGCAGCAGCAGCCACCGATGCTGCCGCCGCAGTACCCGCAGTATCAGCCGCAGAATAACTATCCGCCGCAGCACCTGCCGCAGCAGCAATTCCCTCAGCACCTGCCGCAGCAGCAATTCCCTCAGCACCCGCAGCAGCAGCAGCAATATCAGCCTTACCCCTACCAGCAGCAGCCGCAGCAGCACCCGCAGAACCCGCTGCAGCAGCAGCAGTACCAGCCATATCCCCAGCAGCAGCAGCAGCAGCAGCGTCCGCAGCTCCCACACCAGCAGCCGAACTACTTCCAGGGCCCACAGCAGCAGCAGCAGCAGGAGAACTACCCGCAGGGCCCACAGCAGCAGCAACAGCAGCCGAACTACCCGCAGGGCCCACAGCAGCAGCAGCAGCAGCAGCAGCAGCCGAACTACCCGCAGGGCCCACAGCAGCAGCAGCAGCAGCCGAACTACCCGCAGGGCCCACAGCAGCAGCAACAGCAGCCGAACTACCCGCAGGGCTCACAGCAGCAGCAGCAGTACTACCAGGGACAGCAGCAACAGCCGGCTTTCCCGATTCCGCAGCAGCAGTTTCCCCAGCAGCAGTTCCCACAGCAGTGGCGTCCGCAGCCGCAGCCAGGGCAACAGCAGCAGGAGCAACAGCAGCCCCCGCAGCAGCAGCCGCAACAGCAGCAGCAGCCACAGCAGCAGCAGCCGGGAAAGCAGGAGGAAGTGCTCCCGCTGCTGAACTTGCCCTCTTGGCTGCCCAGCTGGCTGCACCCCTCCAGCAGCAGCAGCAGCAGCAGCAGCAGCACAACCACAACCACAACCACAACCACCACCACCACCACCACCACCACTTCGAAGCCCCCAGCCAAGCCCCTCCTGAGTTTGAGTGTACCGACACTCCAGGACCTTTTCCTCTCCGTCAAGGGGCAGCAAACAACAACAACAACAACCCCACCCCAACCGCCTTCCCCCTCCTCTCCGCCGCCCCCAGCAGCAAGCAGCAGCAGCAGCAGCAGCAGCACCAGCGGCAGCGGCAGCGGCGGCAGCAGCAGCAGCAGCGGCCGCGGGCCTCTAGCGAACATCTTCGGCAACCTTCCAACCCCTGCTTGGCTGCCGCTGCCCAGGAGCTCAGATGCAGCAGCAGAACCAGCAGCAGCAGCAGAAGCAGCAGAAGCAGCGGAAGCAGCAGCAGCAGAAGCAGAGGTAGCAGAGGAAGATGACGCAGCCGTGACGCTGCGACAGGCAGAAGCAGCAGAGCCGCAGCCGCAGCAGCAAGAGGAGCAGCAGCAGCAAGAGGCGCTGCAGCAGCAACTTGAAGCACACCACTACAGAGACTTGCTGCAGCAAAAGCCCAGCCCCATTACAGGCATTAGCGACCTCATTGAATCTATTCCGCAGCAGCAGCAGCTAGAGCAGCAGCTAGAGCAGCAGATGCCAGAGGAGCAGCAGCAGCAGGAGGCGTCGCAGCAGCCAGAGCAACAGCAGCCAGAGCAGCAGCAGCAGGAGGCGTCGCAGCAGCCAGAGCAACAGCAGCCAGAGCAGCAGCAACAGGAGCAAGAGGGGCAGCAACAGCAACAGCAGCCTGAGCAACAAAACGAGGCCGCGCAGCAACTGGAGGAGCAGCAGCAGCAGCAAGCCAGTGCAGCGGCTGCTGCTGCAGCGGATACAGCCGCAGCAGAGGCACCTGCTGCAGCAGAGGCAGCAGGAGAGCCTGCCGCAGCTGAAGCAGCTGCAGCGGAGCCCGCTGCAGCAGCTGTAGCAGAGCCCGCTGCAGCAGAGGCAGCTGCAGAGCCCACTGCAGCGGAACCAGCTGCTGCAGAGGCTGCTGCGGCTGAGGCTGCTGAGCAGTAAGTGCAGCAGCAGCAGCAGAGGGCCCGAGGGCGCCTCTGTGCAACAGCAGCGCGGCCCTGGGCCATCGTTTTCTGCTGCTGCAGCAGCAGCAGCCGGTGCAGACGCTGCCGCCGCGGCAGCGGCAGTGTGATCGATTGTGTTATGCTGCTGCTGCTGCAGCAGCAGCGGCAGTGTGACCGATTGTGGTGTGCTGCAGCAGCAGCAGCGTGAGCAAGTGTGGAAACAGCCGCGTCGTTTGCTCCTAATTCTAATTAGAGTCTACAAATAGCTTTGCAGTGCAGCTAGCTAGCTCGCTAGCCAGTAGGTTAGTGCCCCACAAGTGCCCTACTAGCTGCTGCTGCTGCTGCTAACCCTCGCAGCACGCTACATATAAAGAAAGACACGCGTTAACTAGCTCGTGGGTCCCCCTTTGGGCGGAAAGACACGGCAAACGGCCACTGCGGCCCTTGCTGCTGCTGCTGCTGCAGCCTGCGGCAGCAAACATCCCCTTCCCCTCCTTGCTGCAGCAGGAGGTGCTGCTGCTGCCGGCCAGCAGGCGGCGCAGCACCTCAGCAGCAACCGGCGTCTACCCTCGCAGCCCTGGGGTCCCCATGAGCCCGCTTAACGCAAAAGCAGCAGGAAGGGGCGCCTGCGGCAGCAGCAAGCAGTAGCAGCAGCAGCAGCAGCAGCAGGATACAAAGCCGGCGCGCCGCACGGCCACGGAGTGTCAGTAGCTGCAGCGCGGAGCGGCGCGGCCCTGGCGCCGCAGGAGCAGCAGCAAAAGAGATTCAGGGTGCAGCAGACGCGCCGCGCGGCGCAGGAGCAGCAGGGGAGGGGTGGCTTCTAGAGAAGCCTAAGCGGAGAGGGGAGAGTGGGGTGTCTGTACACCTGGGCCCGCCGCGGGGCGGCCTCAGAAGATCTCGCGAAGTGGAAAAAGAGCCACTCGGCGCTGCGGGGAGCTGGAAAGCGCGGAAAAGGAGGCGGGGCCGAGTGCGGGGCGCGGGAGGCTCACTGGGACATCTTTTTGCTTTTGCTTTTCTTGGGAAGCAGCACGGAGTGGACGTTGGGCATGACGCCGCCAGAGGCAATGGTGACCCCGCCGAGGAACTTGCTCAGCTCCTCGTCGTTGCGCACCGCCAGCTGGATGTGCCGCGGGATGATGCGGGTTTTCTTGTGGTCTCTGGCGGCATTTCCGGCAAGTTCGAGGATTTCGGCGCACAAATACTCCAAAACTGCAGCCATGTAGACGGGGGCCCCCGCGCCGACGCGCTTGGCGTAGCGGCCCTTCTTGAGGTAGCGGCCGATGCGGCCCACGGGGAACTGGAGGCCGGCCTTGGCGCTCTTGCTGGTGCTTTTGCCGCTTTTTTTGGCGCGTCCGCCCTTTCCTTTCGCCGACATTTTCGCAAACGGGGTGTTCGATCTTGGCGCCGCGAGGAGAAAAGAATCTTGTGGAGCTTCCGCGGCTTCCGGGCCGTCCGCGGTGCGGCGCGCGGGCGGCGCGGCGGCCGGGGGCCCGGGCCCTCTCCCCGCGCGCGGCGAGCTGCTGCCGCGGCTGGCTAGCAGCAGCAGCAGCAGCAGCAGCAGCAGCAGCGGCGGCGCTCCGCAGCGCGCGGCTTCGCACCCGGTGCGCGCGCGGCGCGCGCACGCCGCGCGCGCCCCGCAGCCAGCCAGAGCCGCCCCCGCCCCGCAGCAGCAGCAGCCCCACCCCCCCCCCCTTCACTTGGAAAAATCCTGCAATTCCTCCCCAGCGAAGCAACAACAGCAGCAGCAATGGCGCGAACCAAACAGACGGCGCGCAAGTCCACCGGCGGCAAGGCCCCCCGCAAACAACTCGCCTCCAAGGCCGCCCGCAAGTCCGCCCCCGTCGCCGGAGGCATCAAAAAGCCCCACAGGTACCGCCCCGGCACCGTCGCCCTCCGCGAAATCCGCAGGTACCAAAAAAGCACGGACCTGCTGATTCGCAAGCTGCCTTTCCAGCGGCTGGTCCGCGAGATCGCGCAGGACTTCAAGACGGACTTGCGTTTCCAGTCCTCCGCGGTGCTCGCGCTGCAGGAGGCTGCGGAGGCGTACCTCGTGGGTCTTTTCGAGGACACCAACTTGTGCGCCATCCACGCCAAGCGCGTCACCATCATGCCCAAGGACATCCAGCTGGCCCGCAGGATTCGCGGCGAGCGCTCGTAGCGGGCTGCGCGGCCTTTGTGCGCCGCTGCTGCTGCTGCTGCTGCTGCTGCAGCAGCGGCGGCGGCGGCGGCGGCGGCTGCGGAGCCTCGGGGCGCGCGCGCACGCGGTTCGGAGGTGTATAGACAGCTAGTCTTCGTTTCCCTTAGGCTTCACTAGAAGCCACCAGCCCTCCCATCCCCTCATTTGGGGTTTGGGTTTCCGGCGCGCCCGCGCCGGGCAGCTCCGCCCAGGGGTTTCGGGGGGCCTGCTGCTGCGCAGGGGGCTTGCGGCTGGGCGGGCCCCGCGCGGCAGTGGCGAGGGTCTAGGGTTTGGCAGCAGCAGTGGCGAGGGTCTAGGGTTTGGCTGCAGCAGCGGCGACTGGGGGGGGTTTAGGGTTTTGCAAGGCAGTGACTGAGGGTTTGGGCGCAGCAGCTGGCCGCGGACTTGCCGCGCCGTGGCGCTGGCCGCTTTTTCCCTCATTGAGGGTTTGCAGGCCCTCCCTATCCGCTGGTTCGGGGTTTGCAGGCCCTGCTTATTCGCTCGTGAGGGTTTGTAGGCCCTGCCTGTCCTCTGGTTGAGGGTTTGCAGGCCCTGCTTATTCGCTCATGAGGGTTTGGAGGCCCTGCCTACCCGCTGGTTGGGGGTTTGCAGGCCCTGCTTATCCGCTGCTTCAGGGTTTACATCCCCTGCTTATTCGCTCGATGGGGGTTGTCTGTACTATGGGCCCCCAGCTTCGGGGATGACCTCTACGTGCTGCTGCTGCAGAGCAGCAGCAGCAGCAACAACAGGAAGGAACCGTTCCTCCGTTACTACGCACTCTGAACTTGAATGTTTCGAAACGGAATATGAGTCAAGACAATTAAACAGAGCTAGATGTGATTCATTGAAACAGAGATTGATTAATTATGTGAAAAATAATGCCAGATGGAGTTTATTTTAATTCAAATGTCTCCTTCCGCGGTGGCGGGCGGAAGTTGAATTGTGGTGCCTGCGGTTGAGGTGTACGTACATCTCTGTACGTACGTCTCGCGCGCGCAAAGAGGGTGGATCGGAATTGTTTTATTTCGTCCTTTAAAGGATTGTTCGCAAAAGATTATCCAAAACTCAAATTGTCTGCAGGTTATTTAGAGTCAGACAGATCCCCCCATCAGCTCGCGGATGCGGCGCCGTAGCCCTTCTTCCTGCAGCAGCAGCAGCACAGTATGATGAGTTGCTGCAGCACGAACAGCAGCAGTGGCTGCAGGGAAACAGGGAACAGGCTGCAGTAGCAGCAAAGGGCACGTTGCAAGCAACAGCAGCGACAGCTGCTGCTGCTGCTAGTAAGCAGAGCAAAGGGCACATTGCAAGCAACGACAACTGCTGCTGCTGCTAGTAAGCAGGGAGAGGAAAACAGCAGCAGAAGAAAATAGAGGCTAATATCGGGGCTGCTGAAGAAGCATAAGTGGAGAGAATGAGATGCGAAGTGCACTAAGGGGCTGCTGCTGCTGCTGCAGCTGATGTGTGCGCGTTGCTGCTGCTGCTGTTCCCTGCTGCTGCAGCTGGTGTCACTTCTGCTGCTGTTGCTGCTTGTGCTCCTTTTGCTACCGCTGCTGCTTCTAGTGCTGCTCCTGCTGCTCGCTTCTCCTGGCAGAGCATCTTCAGCAGCAGCAGCAAGCGCACTCGCAGCAGCAGCAGCAGCAGCAGCAGCAACCGCGCTCGCAGCAGCAGCAGCAGCATCTGACCTCCAGGTCTTCTCCGTCATTTGCATTCACTTTTCTTCTTTTCCTCCGCGAGCTGCCGTCCGACTTATACATAGGAAAGCCCTGAGAGCAGCAGCAGCAGCACCAGCAGCAGCAGCAGCAGCAGCGGGAAAAGTTTCATTTTACTTTAAAAGAAAATTTAATAAAACAAAAATAATAAATTAAAGACATGCCGCAGAATTGTGCCATTTAAAACAATAACAGAATTTAAAGAAGAAATAAACTAAGAAAAAAGAAACCTGCCAATACACCTGGAGCTCAAGATACACGCAGGCCCAGACCTTCAGGTGTCTTTACACCGCATTAGAACGGTAGAATGACAGTTTCTTTTAATTCTTTTTTCTTTCTTTGGAAAAAAGAAAAAGAATTTAAAGGTTCTAAAGGAGTAAATTGTGTCTTACTGCATTTTCATCGTCGCTGAACTCTTCATTTACCTTCCGCCGCTGCTGCTGCCGCTGCTGCTGCTGCTGCTGCTGCTGCCCAGCTCCCGCTGCAGCAAGCTTTTGCTGCCTCCTCTTCTCTCTCTGCCGCCGACCTGCAACAGCAGCAGCAGCAACAGCAGCAGACTGTTGAAGGAGACTTTTCTCGTGCTGCTGCTGCTGCTGCTGCTGCTGCTGCTGCATCTGCGGTTTGGGGTGTACATACAGCTCGTGTTGCTTGCCTCTGCTATAAGTTTTCTTTTTGAATTTTTTTGTTTTTTTGTTGTTTTCTGCTTCTTCTGGATTCTCCAATTCTGCTTCTTCTTTTCTTTTTTTCAACAAACTCGCAAAAGCAGCAATCCGTTCTTTCTGAGAACGACACTCTCTGACACAAATGCATTTATTTTTTATTTCTGTTTGATAAAAGTTGAAGCAAAAAGAATATGAAAAGTGAAATCTTTCATTTTATTTTAATCAGAAAGAACAAAAAAGGATATAAACACTGGCACAAATGCACTTTTTGATTTTCTTTTTAATTAGAATTGAAGCAAAAAGAACATGAAAAATGGTTTCTTTTTCTATTCTTTTTGATTCTTTTTGATTAAAATGAAATATAAAAAGATATCGCTTTTCATATTCTTTTTGCTTCTTTTTTAATCAAAAGAATCAAAAACGGATTTCACTTTTATATTCTTTCTGCTTCTCTTTTAATCAAAAGAATCAAAAACAGATTTCACTTTTTATATTCTTTTTGCCTTGATTTTAATTAAAAAGAAAATAAAAAAAGAATTTTAAAAAATTATTGCTCCAAATCGCTACCGCGCGCTGTACAGACACCGGAACACGCCCAATGAGCACACTGCTCTATAATTATAAATACAAATATAAATAAAAACAAATATATAAATATAAATATATGTATATGAATATAAATATAAATATACATATAAATATAAATATAGATATAAATATAAATTCACATCTTAATTTAAAGCTTAATTTAAATAATATGTATATGTGTCAAGACATTCATATATATATTATATATTATATATATATTTACTAGAAGAGATTAGCTGTTGGTATTATCTTTCACTTAAAAATGCTGCCGCCAAATCAAATAAGCAAAAATAAAAAGCAGAAGCAAAACGAAGGGCCGCAGCAGCAACAGCAGCACGGCAGCAACATAAACAGCAGCAGCAGCAAGAGCAGCAGCAGTGACAGCAGCAGCAGCAGCAGCGCACCTTAATTTTAACTTTTCGCGCATCTTCCAGCGCAAACTGCACAATGGGGCGCCTCGCCTCCCGCTGCTGCTGCTGCTGCTGCTGCACCTGCTCGTTGGGCCTCGAAAAGAAGCTGCTGCTGTCTCGAACTGCATGCAGCAGCTGCAGCGTCTCCGCAAAGTCGCACTTTAAATCAACAAAACAAAACCCCAAAGACCTCCGGGGGGCCCCCGGGGGCCCCCTGCGGCCTTTGGGGTTTTTCGGTTCGCGAATGACTGCCACCTGCAGACAAGTCTCAGTGGATCATTTCTTTTTTATTCTTTTATTTCAAAGTTTCCCTCTGCTGCTGCAGCAGCTGCTGCTGGCGAGATGAAAGGAAGGAAATGCAGAAAAAGAAATGAAGAAAAGTGCAGACAGGAGCGTCACACGCGGTGTACGTACACCCCAAGTTGCATGCAGCAGCTGTACATACACTCCACGCTGCAGCGCAGCAACGAACCTTTCCAATTGCTGCTGCCGCTTTCGCTTTCCATTCCTTAGACTTCTTGCCCTTGGCGTGCTGCTGCTGCTGCTGCTGCCGTTCTTTTGGCTGCTCCTGCTCTTGCTGCTGCTCGAAATCCCCGTCTGCTTGCTCTGCAGCAGCAGCAGCAGAAGCAGCAGCAGCTGCTGCAGCAGGAGACTCTGCATGCTCTTTCAAAATGGAAGCCAAAAGGCCCACCAGCTTTTCCCTTATGAAGTTCGCGTCCGCCCAGCGCGGCAAATTGCGCAGACAAAGCCCTGAATGCAAACCCTAAACCCTAAACCCCAGCATTTTGGCTTTCTTGCTCAGGGTTTACGCGCGCCAGCTAAAAGCCCCTGGCCGCTGCGGGGGCCCTTAAACCCTAAACCCTATACCCTAAACCCTAAACCCCAAACCCTAGCCCAGACCCTAAACCCTCGCAGGGTTGCGCACTCCTTTTGTTGACAAAAATATTAGGGTTTTTGAGTTTTTCTTTTGTCTCGTTGTAGGCAGCATTAACTAGGATTTCTTCTTGAGGACTTAAACCCTTAAAGGGTTTGCTGGGAAGTCCGTAGAAGGCCAGCTGGTGGCCTCGGCGGCGCGGGCCCTCCAGAGCCCTGCAGTTGCAGTGTACATATACCCCAAGTTCAGGTGCCCCCGCAGCACATCCCCAGGTGTACATACACCCCAATTCGCGCCACATTTCACTAAACTTCCTTCAAACTGCCGCCGCATTAGAGAAAAGAAGCATTTAAGGGCAGTTTCGCCAGCTGTACGTACACCCGAGATCGCGGAGGTGCGCATACACCCCAAAGCTACGGTGTACGTACACTCCAAAGCAGAATTTGAACGGCCAGATCCTCCAGCTTTCGCTCGAGCTTATTAAAATGCATTTTAAATATATATTTAGAATTAAAAAGAGGGTTATTTTTTAAGTGATGAGCATTGGTTTGGGATTTTCGCATTTTTCACCCTGAATGGCCGTGCTGCTGCTGCTGCAGTTAAGGATCTGCAAAGGGCAAATTGGATCGAAATTCCGCCTTTTTAAGGGATAAAAAGAGCGAATTAAATGCAAATTTAAATATTTGAATTAATTGAATTAAAATACTACTAATTTATTGCATTAAAAGAATAAATTTAGTTACTTTTTCCCTTCCACCTCACTTTTTTTGCCGCCGCTCCTGAGCCGCCTCTTTGGCCTTCTCGCGGCTTAGCGCCGGCAGCACCTGCAGGCGCCTGCCCTTCAGCAAAAGTGCTGCGCCGCGGGCTGCGTCTGTTTGCTGCTGCTGCTGCTGCTGCTGCTGCAGCGGGTCGTCGTCCAGCTGCAGTAGCTGCTGCTGCTGCTGCGCAGCCAGCAGGTGCGACAGCCGCTTCTGCTGCCGCCCCGACAGCAGCTCCAGTTCTCTTTCATATGCAGCAGAAGCAGCAACAGCGCGCTGCGCAGCAGCCTGCAGCAGCAGCAGCAGTAGCAGCAGAGGCAGCAGTATTTTATTCAAATATAAAAAGAAATAAATATAAAAAGTCAAATTAATTTCGACATTTAAAATGGATTTAAACAAAATAAACATTTATGTCTTCGTGCAAACAAATGCGTACAGGCCAGGGGGATTCTTGTGCCTATACAGTGCACATTCAAATGCACTATATAAATATATTTACAAATATATTTTATAAACAGAATTTAAAAATACAATTTAAAAATATACTTTAAAAATATAATCTATAAATATATTTTACATTTTGTACAAATTAACTGTCATAATTAATGAAAGCGGCACATATGAGTGCCTCCAGGCTGCATGCAGCAGAGGCGAGAGCAGCAGAGGGTCACAGCAGCAGCAGCAGCAGCAGCAGCAGCAGCAAGCGCGAATGGCGAAAGCAGCAGCAGCAGCAGCTGTAGCAACAATCAGGTCCACTGCAGCAGCAGCTGCTGCAGCAGCATCCGCACGAACACTCTGCTGCTGCAGCAGCACAAGCCGAAGCAGCTGCTGCCGCAGCACCGAAGCCACTATTGAAATAAGCAGCAGCAGCAGCAGCAGCAGCATCGACGGCATCACCAGGAGCAGCAGCAGCAAAAGCGACGGCATCAGCAGCACCACGGAAAGCAGCAACAGCAGCAAGAAAAGCATCGACCGCAGCGCCGAAAGCAGCAGCAGGAGCACCAAACACATCGACAGCGCCGCCAAAAGCACCAGCTGCAGCAGCAGCAGCAGCAGCAGCAGACCTCTTCGGCGAAGTAGACGAAGGCAGCCCCCTTGCAGTCCCCTCTGTCAGTTTTCACTAAATGGATTTCTTTTATTTCGCCAAAAGAATTCAAAAGAGAAGACACAGCAGCTGCGTCTGCGTCGAAGGGCAAGTTGCGCACAAACACGGAGCAGCGCAGCTGCTGCTGCTTCCGCTGCTGCTGCTGCTGCTGCTGCTGCTTCTGCGGCTGCTGCTGCTTCTGCGGCGGCTGCTGCTGCGGCTTTTCTGGTGACTGCGACGTTGCCTCGTGGTTGCTGTGCTTTCGCTTCTTCGCTTTTGCTCCCTGCTGCTGCTGCTGCTGCTGCTGCGCTGCAGTTGCGTCCCCGTTAGTTTGGTTGCTGCCATCTGCAGCAGTTCTCTTTCTCTTCTTTTCAGTCCCCTGCCTCCCGCCCTTGTGCTGTTGCTGCAGCTGCTCAGAGTCCCACTGCTGCTGCTGCTGCGGGCTCTCAGCTGGCTCGTGCTGCTGCTGCTGCTGCTGCTGCTGCTGTCTGCGTTTGCCGTTTCTTGCGTTGGGGTCCCGCGGCTTTCTGAATTTCCCCTTCGAGAATTTGCCTCGGGGGGCCCTGGGGCCCTTCGCCTTCATTTTGTTTTCTTTTTTGTTGTTTTTGTTTAGTTTTATTTTTAATGAAATTGATTATAAGAGAAGAACTGCAGCAGCAGCAAGGGGTGCATGCAAGGGGGAAAAGCCCCAAAGGAGCTGCACAGAAAGAGCTAAAAACCCACGAAAATGCCTCGAAAGGAACGTTACAGTCAACTGCAGCAGCAGCAGCTGCTGATGCTGCTGCTGCTGCTCCGTGGCGCGGATCGCGTCGATGCTGCTTCTGCTGCTGCTGCCGCTGCTGCAGTTCCTGCTGCCTTCGCTGTCTAGAAATGCGTTAGGAAATTTTATGTTGAATATTTAATTCAATAATTGAAAACTAAACGAATTCGGCGGAAAGCCACGGCCGCCACAGAGAGCAGCCAAGAGGGGGGCCCCACGGCGGTGGGGGCAAGAGGCGTTTTGAACTTGTCCGAGGGGAAATAAAAAAAAATTTAAATAAAAGTCTAAAAAGTAAATTTAAAATGCAAAAACAATAACTGCGGTCGAAGAAGAAGCAAGCGTCACGCCCTTCCGGGTGTATGTACACCTGAGCGCCAGCAGCAACACCGGCCTCAGCCGCGGGGGCCCCCGACAAAGCGCAGCCTCTATAAGGCCATTTTAAATGATTTTGCGTATTTAAAAGAAATAAAATATATAAAAAGAAAAATGAATTCATTTAAAATAAAAAGAAGCGAAAAGAAGAGAGCATCCAAATACGGGCGCCGGGGATCGAACCCGGGATCTTTCGCGTGTGAGGCGAACGTCATAGCCACTAGACCACGCCCGCGGGAACAGCTCCGTTTTTTTCCGTTTTTGTTTTATTTCTTTTATTTCTTTTACTTATTTATCTAACCCTCTTATTTCTTTTTTTATTCATTTCTGTTATTTTAAATGGTCTTCTGTCTCCCGTCTTTAAGGCCTGCTGCAGGTGTGCTGCTGCTGCCATCTCGCCAGCAGCTCCTCTCCTTTTGGAGCCCCACAGGACTTGCTTTTGTCTTCCCGCCGCTGCTGCTGCTGCTGCTGCTGTTGCTGCTGCTGTTACTGCTGCTGCTGTTGCTGCTACTGTTACTGCTGCTGCTGCTGCTCGCGGGGCGCCTTGAGTTGCTGTGAGCCCCTGCTCGTGATTATTCTCAAAACAGGAACAATAAAGTCCTTTACGAGGAGAAAACAAAAAAGAAACAAAATGGAAAAGAAATGGAATTGCTGAGGGCCTGCAAAGAGGCGCATTGGGGTGTATGGACACCGCGACCTCGGGGTGTATGCGCAGCTCTTTTCTGCAATGTACGTACACCTCAAGTCGGCGCCCGTTGCTGCCTCGGCTTTGAGGTCTTGAAGAGTTTGGAGCTGCTGCCGGGTGTCTGTACACCTGGAGGGCGAACGGGGCAGCCGCGAAATCGATGCAGCAAGAGGCCTCTGCTGCTTCCAAAAGAAGAGGCCCCTGGGGCCCTTGGATTAGCTGCTAAACACCTCCGTCACCAGCAGCAGCAGCAGCAACAGCAGCAGCGAAAGAGCAGCAGCAGCAGCGGCGCAGCAACT
The DNA here is from genome assembly GCF_000499545.2 of Eimeria tenella. Lineage (NCBI taxonomy): Eukaryota > Apicomplexa > Conoidasida > Eucoccidiorida > Eimeriidae > Eimeria > Eimeria tenella. The sequence continues at coordinate 65,755 of NW_013541492.1, forward strand.
GCACACTGTCGACCCCTTCAGGTGCTGCTGCAGCTGCTGCAGCACAGCACGCAGATGCGCAGCTGCTGCTGCTCGCAGTGCAGCAACAGCTCTGAAGCTTTTAAAAGCAAATATAACTTTAAAATAAAAGGGAAAAAGAAGAAGGGGGCTGGAGCCGCGCAAGTGTTTGCTGCTGCGCGGCTTTGGGGTGGACTTGCACAGGGGCGGTCGAGACGCGGAGGCGCGGCGCGGGAAGCGCGGGCTGACTCGGGTCTTTTTCGTTGGAAAAGGGTTTAAATGCCACTTTTAAAGTAATTAAAAACGAATTTAGTCCGAAGAAACCGCGAAAAATGAAAGAACTGGAACTAACCAGTGGTGCTGTCTGCGCACCGCCGCCGACCGCCGGTCACCTGAGGTGCCTGTACACCCCAGAGGCGTTTCCTGCTGCTGCGTCCAAAGCCCGCATTTCCTTTTTATCGAATAAGTAAATTGGAAACACTTGTCTTTCCAAGTTTAAATAAGTCATTTGGCGTTGATTTTTGGCTCGAAGCCGGCGCTGCAGCTGCCTGTGCCTGCAGCTTTTCGCGCTGCTGCTCGTGCAAAGCGCGGCTGCTGCGCCGTGTGCAGCGGGGGGCCCGTGTGCGGCTTTTCCAGCCCCTTTTCCTTTTCTTTTTTGTTCTTTTCGGATTTATTTTCTTAAAAATTACCTTTTTGTGCCTCCAGCGACTTCCAGAGGCCGCCGAGCGCCCGCTTTCCCCCCCCGCCGGCGGGCCAGCTTCCCTCCGTTGCTAACAGGCAATGGCGCAGGACCTTTTGGGGGCCCTGGCGCTGCCGCGGCCCTCACTGGACCCTCTGGGGCCCCTTGCTGCTGCGGCAGCAGCAGCAGCAGCAGCAGACGCGGCAGAGTCCGAGCCCACCACTACCGACGCCTCCCGCCTTTCCCCAGCAGAACTCACCCCCAGCCAAGAGGGGCCCCTCCAGGAGAGCCCCAGGGGCCCTTTCGAGGAATTCCCGGGCCCCCCTCCCCCTCCCGAGGGGCCCCCCCCTCCCGAGGGGCCCCCCGCTCCCGACGGGCCCCCCAGGGCCGGGGGCCCCCCCCCCCTGCAGGCGGGGGAAGCCGGGGGCCCCCCCCCCCCCCCCCCCCCGGGG
>NW_013541492.1:66982-74241 GCF_000499545.2 Eimeria tenella
AGCCGGGGGCCCCCCCCCCCCTTCCCTTGAGGGGGAAACCTCGGGAGGGGGGGGGCCCCCGGGAAGGGGAAGCTTGGGGGCCCCCCCGCCTTGTTTGGGGGCCCCCGAGGAGGAGCCGAGCGAGGAGTGGGAGGCGGAGCTGCCTGCTGCTGCTGCCGCTGCTGCTGCTGCTGCTGCAGTGCCGGACTACGGGGCCCTTTACCGGGCAGTGAAGAGGGTTTGGGAAACTCCGCTGCTGCAGCGGCACTTGGAGTTAAGTATGGAGAGAGAAGAGCTGCTGCACTTGTGGCAGGCAAAGAAAGACAGGAGTTTGCGGCGCTGCAACAGCTACTTCTTGTCGCGCAGGCCTTCTGCTGCTGCTGCTGCTGCTGCTGGCTGCCCGCAGCAGCAGCAGCAGGAGGGGAGCCCGCTGGTGCCGCCCTCGCCCACTTTGCTGTTTCCTGGAAGCAGCAAAGAGGCCCTCCGGGGCACTTCTGCTTCGGCGTCGACGACGCCGCCGCCTGCTGCAGCTTCTGCTGCTGCTGCTGCAGCAGCAACGCCGGCTGCCGCGGCGGCGCTGGGCGCGGCGGAGACGCCCGCGGCTGCTGCTGCAGCAGGGGGCCCCGGGGGCCCCGGGGGCCCCTGTCTCTCGCTGCTGTCGCACAGCTTCTACTCAGCAGCAGCAGGAAAGTGCTTCTTGGAGTTCCAGGCCATGGGGGCCGAGCTGCTGACGCTGCAGCTGCTGCTGCAGGAGCGGGCGGACTGCTGCTTCTCGGGTGTACAGACACCCGGCGTGGTGGAGCGCGCGGGGGCCGTGCTGCAGCAGTACGTGGCGCAGGCTGCTGCGATCCGGGACAGTTTGTGGGGTGTTTACCTGCGGTGTACGTACACCCCGGAGGGGCCCCTTTTCTCCAGAAACCCCCAACTGAACTCCAAGTACTTGTGGGGTTTGCGGCGGCTGGTGGGGGCTGGGGTGTACGCGCAGCAGGAGATGCAGCAGTTCGTGAGTTTCACGCGCAGCACGGCGCTGCAGCAGCAGCAGCAGGCCGCAGCAGCAGCAGCAGCAGCCAGCAGCAGCAGAACCAAGCGCCTCGCGCTCCTCAGACGCACTTCTGCAGAAGCTTTAATTCCTTTCGAAGTTTATCTTGTCTTTGCCCCTCCTGCATGCGGCTTCGCGCAAAGCCCCAAGCCCACTGCGCGGGCGCGCCAGGCGCCCCCCAGCGCTCTCTTTGCTGCTGCTCTCAGAGCAGCAGCAGCAGCAGCTGCTGCTGCTGCTGCTGCTGCGGCGAAGAAGGCGGCGCCTGGCGCTGCGGCGGCGGCCGCAGACAGGGACGACGCCGCCGGAGCAGCGGCAGCAGCTGCTGCTCCTCCTGCCGCAGGCCCCGCGGAAGCAGCAGCAGCAGCAGCGACGCCAAGAGCAGCAGCAGCAGCGACGCCAGCAGCAGCAGCAGCAGCAACGGCGGAGACGGAGAAGCAGCTGGGCGCGCTGCGGCTCACAGACGCGGAAGGAACTGAAGGCAAATGAATTGGCATTTTCGATCAAATAAAACTTCTTTAAATAAATAAAACTGCTTAAAATAAATAAAACTTCTCAACATTAATTGTACTTAAATGCAGCAGCTGCTGCACGGGACTGCAGCAGCTGCAGCACGGGACTGCAGCAGCTGCAGCACGGAACTGCAGCAGCTGCAGCACCTCCTGTCTGCACACCGCAACTTCCAGGTGTACGTACACCGCGTGTCAGTTCTGGCCACATTCCTGACAGGCCATGCATGCATGCATGCATGCATGCATGCATGCATGCATGCTTGCATGCTTGCATGCAAGCATTCGAGGCCTGCATGCATGCGTTCCAGGTGTGCACGCATGCATGCATGCATGCAGTCGAGCCCCGCTTGCATGCATGCATGCATGCATGCATGCAAGCAGAGGCTGCGCTGCAGGCCTTTTTGCTGCTGCGGCGCATGAGGGTATGCGTATAATGAATATCTGCTTGTATATCTTTACCCCGTGTAAAACAAATATAATATATTAAATATACAATAAATATATAATAAATATAATGTATATAATGTACATAATGTATATAATAACTGCACTTTATTTAATATATGAAATATATGTAATGCGCACAAATATATTTCGTTTTATAAATGCAACGCTTTTATGTAAACAGCAGTTTTATAATAAATAAACTAAATGTGTAAATGGGGCTTTATAGGCGTTTTTTATTATTATAGATATAATATATTCATTATATGATATATTATATGAATGATGCCATATAAACCTAATATATACATTATGTATATGTTTATATTTAAGTCGAAGTATAATTCTAAAATATATTATATATATGTCTCGGCTGTCTGTACACCAGAATGGTTTTGGGGCGTGCATGCGTACACTGTACACACGCGCATTTTCTGTAATATAATTAAGTGCAAATAAATGCAAATAAATATAAATAAATACAAATAAATATGAATAAATATAAATAAAGACAAATAAATGAAAACAAACAAATGCAAATGAATGGGAGTTTTATGCTTTTATTAAGTTGTGTATATAGATAGCAATGCACACGGTGTATAGCCACTGTGTGTGTTTACTTCATTTATATATATTTATATTTATACATATATTTGTATATTTACATGTATAATATATTTATATATACAGCTCTGTATATAAATATATTTCTACATATATTCATATATGTATATATCATATATATATATATATATATGATATATATATATATCATATATATATATATATAATATATATATATTATATTCATACATATATTTATATATAATGTATACATCATACATATATATATATGTATAATATATTTATATATACAGCTGTATACATAAATGTATTTATACATATATTTATATAATGTATACGTATATATGTATATGTGTGTGTGTGTATATTTATATATACAATAAAAATGGAGTAAAAAGCATATATATACATAACAAATCAGGAAGAAAAAAAAATATATATATGCATATATATACAACACATGTATATATATATATATATATCAAATACGGAAAAGAAGTATATGGTATATATATATGTATATATATATATTTCATATATATATACACATACATATATGTATATATCTACGAAGATAAGACTACGGAGTTCTTTGGGCCGGGCTTTGGCTGGGGCTCCGAAGGGCTTTTCCATTTTCAGCTCTGCATGCGCATGCAGAGCTGCTGAAGTTTGCTGCATGCAGAGCACATGCATGCAGATTGCAAGCATGCAGAGCGCATGCATGCAGCGGCCAGAAAGAGCCGGACCAGACCAGTGGTCCAGTGCAGCGCAGGCGCATGCACTCTTTGGCTGCGGTGTATGGACAGCGCAGGGGGCAAAGTGCTCAGAGTCTTTTGGCGGACAGTCTGTCTGCCAGAAGAACCGAAGTTGAGCCAAATGCATGCAGAAAACAGCAAATAATGCATGCAAAGGAGAAGGTAAATGCATGCCGAAAGCAGCAAATAAATGCATGCAGGAAGGAGGAAATAAGCGCATGCAAGTTGGTGAATAAATGCATGCGAAGGAGGGAATAAACGCATGCGGAGGAGTGAATAAACGCATGCACAAAAGGCCTGCATGCGCGCATGCGTGGCCCCGGGCGCTTTCCACCTAGTCTATGATAATTATATCTTTTCGAATTTATTTATATTTATTTTTATCATCGTCTCAAGAAATGCAGGTCGCTGCATGCTTGTGGTGTCTGGACACCACCCATGCACGCTGCGCGGGCTGGTTGAGGTGTACGTACACCCCAACGGGAACGAACACAAAACTGCACTTTTCCACTTCAGCCTTTTTGGGGCTTTTGTTCCTCTCAAAGCAGAGGGACTCGAACGCTGTCCCTTCTTTTTTTGCCTAACCACTAAACCCTAAACCCTAAACCCTTGACGCAGGCAGCTGCGGGCGGGCGAGCTCCCGAGGAAACCTTGCCGCCACGCCCAAGACGCCGCAAACCCTAAACCCTAAACCCTCTGGCTCGGCCTGACTCTAAAAATCCGCGTTGAGGCCCAGAGGCCCCTTGTGTTTTTGCAGCACTGCTGCTGCAGGCACTGAAGCAGCAGCAGCAGCAGCAGCAACAGCAGCAGCTGCTGCTGCAGCCGCTGCTGCTAGCCCGCAAAGCCGCTCGCGGTGTACCTACACCCGAGCGGCCCCCACCCCACAAGTTGCATGCAGCAGCAGATGATGGCAGCAGTTATGCCATTAGACTAAATAAGTCTATTTGAATGAATAAAGATGCAAAAAAGTGAATATACATTTATATTACATGCTTAATTCCAAATAAGTGCAAATATCCTGCATATTATTTCCCGAACTTTTCCTTTTTGTGCATTTATTCATTTTTTCTGGAATACACTTTTGCATTCATGCTTTATATCCAGGAGAAGCAAAAGCTGACTGCAGCAGCTCAAAGCCTGATTCACTTTTGAATATATTTCGGCACATTTGCACATCTCAATTTGCACATATTTACGAATATTTGAACACATTTGAGGATACTTGCATGCAATAATTAAGGGTATTTGCATGCATTGCATGCAACTACTGTGGGTATTTGCATGCACTTAAGGACACTTGCACATATTTCGAGGCATTTGGACCTAATTGTGAGTACTGCATGCGCCTGGGGCCCCTTGCAAAAAGCACTGTACGTACACCGCAGTTTACGTACACCGCGCGCAGTGTACATACACCGCCTTCGGGTGTACGTACACCGCAGTCAGGCGTCCACGCCCGTCAGCAGCCGCGCGTACTTCTCGTCGCTGATTTTTTTGGTTTTGTGAAGATGCTTTAAGTGCTGTCGATAAAAGAAAGTGGTCCGGCTCGGCTTCGAGCTGTAGTCTTGCTGGCCTGCCCAGGTGCAGGCTGCGGCCCCTGCGGCGTGCAGAAAGTTGCAAAAAATTCAAAAATGAAGTTAAGACCCAAACACTCAACTGCATGCAGGTTTGAAGCAATTGGTGGCATTTTTTGTTCAAAAAAGAAATTAAATGCGCAAAAAAGCGAGAAAATTCAAAAAATTCCAGTTGAATCGCATGCAGCATGTCCTGACAAGCTGTTCAAATGGCTGGAAAGCGTCAAGATCTGAAGCACCAAAACACTAATATTCATTCCAATTTAATTTTCAATTTAATTCAGAAAGGTAAAACGCAAGAAAGTCGTTTAAATGCAGCTTTGCAGTGCTTGGAAACGCGGCGTGAGTCCGCAGTGGCAAAAGCGGTAGTCTTAAGGAATCGGGGCAGAAACAGGAGTAAAAAACAAATTAAAATGGGGTTATAGCACATCAATTGAAAGCAAATGAAAAGACGCATTCATCTGTGAAGAAAGAAAACAAAAGGACGAGAAAAGTGGCGAAAAAAACGGAGAAGAATGATTCGGGAACTGTGCGGAACAGGGTGTGCGTTTCAGGTGTACAGACAGACCTAGGCCGAACGCCGCCGTGCAGTAAAGCCGCATCCACCTCACTTTATCGTGTGAAAGTCGGGGAAACAATTTCCAAAGGACTCTTTGCGAAGTAAATATCATTTTGGGAGCAAGTTACGCGGAGTTCCGCTCAAAAGAAAGAAAAACGGCCAGAAGCGGCAAAACGCGCAAAACTGCCCCTCTTCGCGAATTTCGCGGTTTAATTCAAAGAAAACTTCAAAACTTTTGCAAATGTATTTACTTCAGAATCCCTCAAATCCAATTCAACTCCAAACGCTGTCACCGACAGCCCAGCCAATCTGCGGCGCATGCAGCCAGCCATCCACTGCGTTGTTTACTTTTCTACTTTTCGGCTTTTTGCCCTTTTGCTGGCTTCCCACGAGGCTACTGCGGGCTGATTAGTTATTTAAATACGTTTTTAGAAATTAAATGATGTTAAATACTTAATCAGTTGCCTTTTTAAAGTTGTTACTCTCTGCAAATGTCTACAGCTGCGAGGCGAGTTCAGCAGCTCGGGTGTATGTACAGCTCACGCTGCAGGAGCAGTTTAGTAAAGTTGACATTTTTGCTCAAATTAATTAATCCTTTAGGCTTCAATTCGTCAATCTATTAGACACCAATTAGTCCATTTGTAGACAACATTTGCAGCAGGAAGCCGCAATAATTGTTCAGAACGAGCCCCGCGGCGTCTGCATTCTGCGGTGTACGTACACCGCGCGAGCTGCTGCACAGCGCCACCAGGGTGTACTCGCACCTCGTGGAGTGTACGTGCAGCTTTTGAGCTGCCGATACACCCCGTGAGATGTCCTGAACACCTCGTGGAGTGTGAGTACACCTCGTGGCCCAAACATGCATGCACGCCGTGAGGTGCGAATACACCTCGCGGGTGTACAGACACCCGGCGAGTGTACGTAGACCCCAGATACGGCGCGGAGCCCCGCCCCACCTGGAAACAGTTTCTCAGTTAGCAGCAGCAGCAGCAGCAGCAGTTTGTAGCTTTAGAATCAGAGCAGCAGCAGCAGCAGCTCCCCTGTCTTTGTTCGTTTATTTCAAAACATTGGGTTTTTTGGTGCTTTATTTTGGCGCTCTGCAGCACAGCTCCCATTAAACAAAAATAAAACATAAGTGCTGCTCTTGTTTGCAATTAGTCGAGTTTGGCCTGCAGACAGCAGCAGCTGCGGTGTACATACACCTGCTGCGGTGTACGTACACCTGCTGCGGTGTACGTACACCTGCTGCGGTGTACGTGCGCCTGCCGAGGTGTACGTACACCGCAGTTCCCAGCTGCCAGCAGGTCCACTTGGTGGAAGAGGCCACTTAACAAAAGTGGATTCTAAAAGACGAGATGAAGCAGAACCAAAACACAAAACTTGAAACAAAGTGAATTCTGAAAGTTGAAGATACTCCAGAAACAAAAGCACGAAACTTAAAACTAATTCGAGCTGTACGTACACCTGCACACGCCGCACACGCACTGCCCACAACGAACCTCCACCGCAGCGCGTCTACGCTGCAGCAGCAGCAGCTGCTGCTGCTGTTGCTTGTTGCTTGCTGCAGCAGCAGCAGCAGCAGCGGGTCCTCCCAAGCCTGTCGCTCGGCCGCTCCTGGCGGCGGGCAGCAGCAGCCGAGAGTCTCCCGAGCCACTGAAGAGATGAGGCCGAGTAAAACGCTTGCCTCTGCTGGCGCTGCAAGCTCTGCTGCTGCTGCTGCTGCTGCCGCTGCCGCTGCAGCAGCATCCCCACGGCCGCCGCGGCAGCAGCCCCCCCGCCCCGCCGCCCGCCGGCAGCAGCCGCTGCGCTGCTCCC
>NW_013541492.1:74341-76841 GCF_000499545.2 Eimeria tenella
CTAAACCCTAAACCCTAAACCCTAAACCCTCACCTCGTCCTTTTCCAGGAAGCAACGAGGGGCGTTGACGCAAAAGCCGTTCAAGAAAAGCAGACGGGCGAGAGCATTCATCAGCTTCAACACACACCACAAACCCTAAACCCTAAACCCTAAACCCTGAGGTTTGCTCGCTTGACCCTAAGGTCATTGGCCTTGACTCCAAAACCCTAAACCCTTTTTGCGGGCTCCAAAAAGTGCAGAATTCTTGAACAGGGGTTGAGGCACATTCTCCTAAACCCTAAACCCTAAACCCTAACCTCGTTCGCCAGGGTTGTGCAGCGTTTTGAGCCTTCAGGGGTCCCAGAGCTTTGCTGTTCCTCTTGCTGCTGCTGCTGCTGGTTGTCCTCCTGCTGCTGGCCGTTCTGCTGCTGCTGCAGCTCTTCCTGCTGCTGCAGCTGCGCCTCCTGCTGCCGGCCATTCTGCTGCTGCTGCTGCTGCTGCTTTTCCTCCTGCTGCTGCTGCTGCTGAGGATCGTACTCATCCTGCTGCTGCTGCAGCAGCAACTCCTGCTGCTGCAGCTCCTCCGCAAACTCGTGCTGCGGGAAAGGCCGCCAGAACAGCGTCGCCTCTGAAGGCAAGCCCCAAACCCTAAACCCTAAACCCTAAACCCTAAACTGCGACGCAAACCCTAAACCCTAAACCCTAAACCCTAGTTGGCAAGCCCCAGTCCCCTGTTCCTCGCCGCCAAGGCTCGGGCCTCGTGCTCTAAAGCTCGTCGCAAAGGGTTTAGGGTTTAGGGTTTAGGGTTTGCGGGCCACCTAGGTGGGGCTGCATTATGCAAAAAGACAAAAGGACTTCCAAAAGAGACAAACAAGACAGCAGCGAATCTTCTTCGGGGCCCGTTAAGTGCTGCTGGCTGCCGCGGCGGCTCAGCAGCAGCAGGTGCTGCACCAGCTGCAGCAGCAGCAGCAGCAGCAGCAGCGGCAGCGGCAGCAGCAGGCAGAAGCGCACGAGAAATCTAGACCCTAAACCCCAAACCCTAAACCCTAAACCCTAAACCCTCAAAAAGACAACGAGGCGAGACTGCGTGCAGTTGGGTCTCTGCTCCAAACATGTTCACCAGTGAAACAAAACCAAACCCTAAACCCTAAACCCTAAACCCTAAACCCTAAACCCTAAACCCTAAACCCTAAAGTGAAGACCCAAGGGAGGCACTTGCCCGGCGCCTTCCTCGCGATCCGCAAGAACACCGCGCCCCAGACCCCAAACCCTAAACCCCAAACCCTAAACCCTAAACCCTAAACCCTACTTTTCTGAAAAGTAGTTCAATGTTTTTAGGGTTTGACTGCAGCAAAGCCTCAATTTGAGTTGGGGGCAGCAGCGCCTCAGCAGCAGGCAGCGAAGAAATCCGCATGAAGAGTGAAACCCAGAAGTTCTGAAAACAAATAAATAAAATATTTAAATTAACTAATTAAATTAATTAATTAATTTAATTACATTAAATTAATTAAATTAAATTAATTATATTAAACTAATTAATTTGAAGTAATTGATTTGATTGCAAACGGTGGTTTAAAACCCCCTGCAGCAAGCAACACTGGGGCAGCCAATTTGCTGCTAAGAAGCAGCAGCAAAAGCAGCAACAGCGAGGGTTTAGGGTTTAGGGCTAGGGTTTAGCGTTTGGGACGCCTGGGAGCGTTGCTGCAGGCTCTAGGGTTTGGGGTTGGGATAAAGGGACCTCTGGCTGCTGCAGCAGGGTTTAGGGTTTAGGGTTTGGGGCCTAGGGTTTAGGGTTAGGGGCGTCCCGAGTTCCTGCAGCGGGTTTTACGGTTTAGGGTTTAGGGTTTAGGGTTTGGGTGCACGGGCACCTCGGGCTGCTGCAGCAGCGAGGGAGAGTTCAGCAGCTCCAGCTGCTGCTGCACAGCTGAAGTGCTCTCCGTATTCCCCATTGTCTGATTCTTTGCTGCTGCTGCTGCTGTTGCTGCTGCTGTTGCTGCTGTTGCTGCTGCTGCAGCTGCTGCTGCTGCAGCTGCTCTTCCGGCAGCCAGATATGACCAGTCACTCCAGTCACTGGGCTTGACAGAAGCGCCACAGGGGGCTGCTGCTGCTGTTGCTGCTGCTATTGCTGCTGCTGCTGTTGCTGTTGCTGTCTCTGCCGCTGTTGCTGCTGCTGTTGCTGCTGTTGCTGCTGCTGTCGCTGCTGCTGCGCGCGCGTCAAGGCCGCTGCTGGGGCCCCACTTAGGATGTTCGCACTGCAGCAGCAGCAGAATGCTGCGCAATGCGCATATCCGCTGTTGTTGTTGCTGCTGCTGCTGCTGTTGTTGCTGTTGCTGCTGTTGCTGTTGCTGTCGCTGCTGTTGTCGCTGCTGCGGCAGCTGCTGCAACTCGCATGCACTGCCCAATTGCCAGCTGCTGCAGCAACCAGCAGCCTCCGTGGTGCTGCTGCTGCTGCTGCTGTTGCTGCTGTTGCTGCTGCTGCTGCAGTTGCTGCTGCTGCTGCAGTCTTTATGTTCCCGAGGCT
>NW_013541492.1:79341-81612 GCF_000499545.2 Eimeria tenella
TTTAATTTAATTTAATTTGTTATGTTTAGCAAAGACAAACGCACGGACAGCTGTGGGGCCCTCCTTTTCCATTTCTTCGATTTCTTCCTGAAGAGAAAAATGCATTTCAAAAATTCATTTATTTCATTTTAAATTTATTTTTCATTTTATCTTTTTAATTTTATTTTATTATTTTATTTTTTAGTTTCTTTTTTTGTTTTATTTGATTTATTATTATCCTTTATTTCACCTCCACGCTGTCGCGAATTCGAGCGGCTAGAGCCTGAAGAGTGTAAAAAGAAATAAAAAATAAAAATAAAATAAAAGGAAATAAAATAAAATTAAAAAAGAAATAAAATAAATAAAAAATAAAAAATAAAAAGTAATTGAATTAAGTCAGAGTTCACCTGCTGGCTCTCCTCTGTCGCCGCCTGCTCGCGGGCCTCTTCGTCTACCCCATCCTTTTTGAAAATAAAAACAAAAAAATAAAAAACAAAATAAACAAATAGAGTAAATAAATAAAATAAATAAAATAAAACAAACAAAATAAATGAATTTAAGATAACTGAAAACTGACGAATATGCGGACTTGCATCTCGGGGGGAGTCCGCGGCTGCTGCGTCGCGTAGGCGCCTCTTCTGAATTTTGTGCAAGTGGGAAACTTTGATTAAAGAAAAAGAATTAATTTCGTTTAATTTCTTTTTCTTTTTAATTGTTTTTTTCACCTTATTTTTTCTGTGTCGACGGGATTTCGAGAGTGGCTTTTGGTTTGCAGGAAACGGCTGTTTCTGTCTTCACTTCCGATGACTTCGTCGAACATGGTCTGCGACAAGTCGAAAGCTTCTTTGAATTTCTTGCGAAAAACGCGAAAAAGTGGAAAAGACTGAAAATGCAAAAACAAATTAAATGCAAACCTCGTGAACTCTTTTAAGATCCGCGAAAGAAGCCCACAAAGCTGCAGCTGCTTCGCTTTCTTCCGCGTTCAAGTTTTCCAAGTTCGGGGGTTTCTGCGCTTCAAGTAAACGAGTTTCCACTCCATTTTCAGCGGAAACTACGGGAAATATGAAACAAAACGCCACCAATTTCAACATTTCAGCTCCACAGCCCCACTTAGTTTCAAATTTTTAATTTTTTTCGCTATCCGAAAATTCCAGCGAGCCGCAAGGGTTTCACAGTGTTTCGAGATGTACGTACAGTCCACGTGAACTCGCGGGCTAGCAGTGCGGCCTCGGCTGCGGCTTGTATTGCAAGAAAGCTGCATTTTCTTTGAGAGTCTCTGTGAGTTAGTGAAATTCGAGCAGTAGGGAGTTTGGAGTTAATTGGAAAGTTCCGGGCGGCGCGGTTTTCCGAGTGGCGCCTCGTTCAGGTGTGCATGCATGCAGCAGCTGCGCGGGGTCTTCGGGCGCGTCTGGCCGCGCCGTTTTCAGGAAGAATTTGAATTCGAGAAAGCGAATCGGAAAACACTTGCATTTCCGGAAGAGGGAAGTCGGGAGGGCGCTCTGCTCCTGCTTGCTGCGGCGGCAGCGCGTTGGCGGCGGCGTGGGGGTGCGGGGGCGTTTGGGGGTGTTTTTGTCCGTTTTTTTCCCGGAATCGGAGCAAAAAGAGGCGAAAGAGAGAATTAAGACGGAAATAGGGACTTGGAAGGGAAAGAGCGGCGACTTGGGCGCGGAATGGCGCGGCGGCCCAACATCCTGGTGACCGGCACCCCCGGGGTCGGAAAAAGCAGCCTGAGTGCGCAGCTGGCGCAGGAGCTGGGCCTGCAGCACCTGAACGTGGGCGAGCTGATAAAGAAGGAGTGTCTGTACACCGCGTGGGACGAAGAGCTCGACTGCAGCGTCTTCGACGAGGAGCTCCTGGAGCAGCGCCTCAGCGAGCTGCTCGCCCCCCCCGCCCCCGAGGCCCCCGAGGCCCCCGGGGCCCCCGGGGCCCCCGGGGCCCCGGGGGGCCCCGGGGGCCTCGTGGTGGACTTCCACAGCTGCTGCTGCATGCGGCGGAGCTGGTTCGGGCTGGTGTTTGTGCTGCGGGCCGACACGGAAGTGCTCTACGACCGCCTGCAGGCGCGGCTGTACCCGCCCGCGAAGATCCAGCAAAACTTGCAGGCCGAAATTTTCCAAGTCCTTTTGGACGAGGCCCGCGAGGCCTTTGGGGCCCCCAACGTGCAGCAGCTCCCCAGCAACGACATCCACGACTTCCACCGCAACCTCCAGACCATCAAGCAGGCCTACCAGCGCCTCCTTGAGCCTCGAAGCGCCCAGAACTAGGGCCCCGGGGGCCCCGGGGGCCCCGGGGGCC
>NW_013541492.1:86712-91182 GCF_000499545.2 Eimeria tenella
AGTAAATAAGGGCTATAGCTTCTAGTGCTGCTGCAGGCTCATTGTTGTCATTGCTGCTGCTGCTGCTGCTACTGCTGCTGCTGCTGCTGCTGCTGCAGGTTAGCGAGGCGTGGGTAATTGAGAGGCTCCTTGCTGCTTTGGGGGGAGGCGATGGCAGCCCGCTGCTGCGGCGCAGGCTGCCCCACAGCAGAAGCAGCAGCAGCAGCAGCAGCGGGAACAGGGTGGAAGCACCTGTGGTTCTTGAGGTGAACAGGGAGCTGCAGCTGCTGCATTTGTCTGCTGCTGCGCTGCAGCACGCTGTTGCTGCCTTCTTGAAGGGGGCTTCGGCGGTGTTGCTGCTGCAGCTGCTGCTGCGTCGGGCGTTTGCTGCCGGTTACTCTTTGCAGCAGCTGCAGCAGCAGCAGCAGATTTTGCTGCAGCAGCAGCAGCCGCTACACTCCCGCTTGCCCCGTGAAGCATCCCCCATAGCAGTCACAACGCATGCAGCAGCAACTGCAGCAGCAGCAGCCGCTGCAGCGGCCGAGCAACAGCAGCATGACTTGATGCCCCAGTCTCTTGTGGATCTGCTGCAGCAGCAGCAGCAAACAGAGCAGCAGTGGTCGGCGAGCTTAAGTGGCGGGGCGTGGGTGCAGCAGCAGCAGCAGCAGCAGCAGCAGCAGCAAAGAGAGGGGCCCTGGGGCTGCTGTATTGAGGCCTTTCTATTTGGGGTTCGGCGGCTGCAGCAGCAGTGGGATGCGCAGTTGCTGCTGCTGCGGCTGCAGCAGCTGCAGCAGCTGCAGCAGGAGTGGGAAGTGCCGTATGCAGGCGACTTGCGTCCATCAGCAGCAGCAACAGCAGCAGCAGCAGGGCCGCTCCCGCCGCTGCCCTTCACTCTGCACACAGCAGCAGCAGCAGCAGCAGCAGCAGCAGCAGCAGCAGGGCCCCCCGCTGTTGCTGCGCGCCCAGTGACGCTCCTCTGGCTGCAGCAGCAGTTGCGGGATGGGCTTCGCTGCTGGGAGGAAACAGCACTCGTTTTAGAGACAGCGTTGCATGCAGCAACAAGCTGCAGCAGCAGCAGCAGCAGCAGCAGCAGCAGCAGCAGCAGCGACAGCGGCAAAGGGGTGCCTAGTGCTTCAGCCCTAACGGGCGCCCTGCTGCAGCAGCTGCTGCAGCGACTGCAGGCGGCTGAGCTGCGGGGAGATTTGCTGCTGCAGCGGCTGCTGCGGTTTCTGTTGTCTTTTGCTGCGCAGCCGCTGCTGCAGCACATCGGTTTGCTGCTGTGCTGCGGCAGCACCGCAGCCACGCAGCAGCAGTTCTGCTGCGATGCGCCTGCTGCTGCTGCAGGACCAGGACCTTCTGGGGCTGCCAGCAGCAGCAGCAGCAGCTGCTGCAGCAGCAGCAGCTGTTGGTGGAGCGTTCTCCGGCAGTGCTTAAGTGACGCAGCAGCAACAGGCAGCTACGTTGCAGCAGCAGCAGCAATGCGCGAGGGTGCAGCAGCTCTGTCTGCAGGCGTGGGCTGGGCTGCTCAGCAGCAGCAGCAGCAAGAGCTCCAGCAGCTGCTGCAGCAGTGCCCCGAAACTGCAGCAGCAGCAGCGGGATCGGCAGCAGCAGCAGGAGCAGCAGGGGAAGGAGTCTTCGGCCTCCAGATAACTGCTGAACTGCTGGAGCTGGCGCAGGCCGAGTTGTTGCAGCAGCAGCAGCAGCTGCAGCAAACAGCAGCCGCTGCACGCAGCAGCAGCAGCAGTCCCTGCAGCAGCAGCAGCAGTGATGTGGTGCTGCTCACAGATTTTCTGCAGCAGGTGGATGAGCACCTCCGGGGTTGGCAGTCTCTGCCTTGCAGCAAACTGCAGCAGCAGCAGCAGCACGCAGCAGCAGCAGCAGCAGCAGCAGGTAATGAGCTTGCGCTGCTCCCCACATCCGCCATTTCCACTTGCAGCAGCGCAACCTGCCTCAGCAGCAGCAGCAGCAGCAGCAGCGGCGGCAGCGAGCCAGACATCGATGACACCTACAAGCTGGAGTTTGCAGAAGAGCCCCGCCCCGAGCAGCAGCAGCAGCAGCATCAGCAGCAGCAAAAGGAGTTGCTGCCTACGACGTTTCGGCTGCAGCAGCTGCTGGTGCGCCCGCTGCAGCAGCTCAGGATTTGCGGGCAGCAGCTGCTGCTGCTGGAGACGCTGCAGCAGGGCCTCGCCTTAGAGCGAATTGCTGCTCTTCGCGCTCTCTTCTCTCTGCAGGTGCTGCTGCTGCTATTGCTGCTGCCGGTTCTGCTGCTGCTGCTGTTGCTGCGGCCAATGCATATGCTGTTGCTGCTTCTGCTTCTGCTGCTGCTGTTGCTGCTGTTTCTCGCGGCGTTGGATTTTGCTGCTACTGCTGCTGCTCCAGTTGGTGCGGCGGCCTTCCTCGCTGCAGCAGTGCTATCGCTGCCACTGTTGCTGCTGCTGCTGCTGCAGTTCGTTCACTTGGGGCTGTGCTGCATGCATGCAGGACGAGCCGCTGCTGCTGCCAGTTTTGCGGCTGCTGTTTGAGCGGGCAGATGCCCCTCTTGCCCACGCGGACCCTTTGCTGCTGAACAGTTTGCTGCAGGAGGCCTTCTGCAGCAGCAGCAGCAGCAGCAGCAGCAGCAGAGGGCTGCAGCAGCAACAACAGGTGCTGCTGCCGCTAGAGAATAGCCCGGCGTCGGACCTCCAGTTGCCACAACTGCTCTGCACTTCGAATGCAGCACAGCCCTCAGCAGCAGCAGCAGCAGCAGCAGCAAAACGAGCAGCAGCAGCAGCACCTGACTTCAGCACTGAGAGCATAGCCTGGCAGCTGCATGCGCGCATGCGCGCTGCCCTAAAGGCAGCAACTGGCTTGCCTGGCGGCCCCGACAGCAGCAGCAGCAGCAGCAGCAACAGCAGCAGCAGCAGCAGCTTGGCGCGGCGGGTGGAGCTGGGCCGTGCTGCAGTCTACGGAGACCTCTTCTCGCTGCAGCGGCAGCAAAAAGCTTTTCAACTTTTGTTTGTCTCTTTGGAGGAGACTCCTTTTATCTTGAAGGCGCAGCAGCAAAAGGCCTTGGCCTTTGCCTGCATGCAGGTCTGCCTGCTGCTGCTGCTGCTGCTGCTGCTGCTGGGCGTGCTGCTGCTGCTGCTGCTGCTGGTGGGTGTGCTGCTGCTATGCGTCTATGGAGCTCTTTAGGCAGCGGAAGCGCTCCTTGCTGCTGCTGCTTTTGTGATCGGATTGGACCTTGATGCTGTTGTTGCTGCTGCTGCTGCTGCTGCAGGTGAAGCAAAAGGGTCCCCGCGTGAGGGGCCCCTCCGTAGTGCCTGCTGCTGCTCTTGCTGCTGCTGCTGCTATCTTGGCCTACAACTTAGAGCTGCAGCGAGCAGTGCTGGCAGCAGAGCACCTCCTGCAGGTGTCTCCTGTGTTTGCTGCTGCCTTCAAGCAGCAGCGCCAACGCAGAAGCAGCAGCAGCAGCAGCAGCAACAGCGGCTGCGACGCGGTGTTTCGCTTCTATGGGGTGCTGCTGGCAGCAAGACAAGAGCTGCTGCACCTGCTGCATGCACTCAAGCTCTATGTGGGGCAATGTCTGTACAGCACGGAGCAGCCGCTGCTGCTGTTGCTGCTGCGCTGCTGCAGCACAGACGAGCTTGCTGCACATCACCTGCAGCATTTGCTGCTGCTGCTCGCAGTGCTGCTAGTGCCGCTGTCCCCTGCTGCGGCAGCAGCAGCTGAGTCAGACGCAGCAGCAGCAGCGGAGACGGCCGCAGCAGCGCGTCGGGCCTGCGGTGCAGCAGCAGCAGCAGCGGAGGAAGCAGCAGCAGCAGCAGCAGCAGCAGGCGTCATTCCATCATCGCCACTCAGTTTTGCTGCTAATGTAGCAGCAGCACCGCATGTCCTCACGCTGCTGCGGGCTCCGCTGCAGCTGCTGCAGCTGCTGCGGTTAGCCACAGCTGCAGCGGGGCTGCAGCAGCAGCCGCTGCTGCTGCTGCAGCAGAACGACCCCTTGCTGCTCGACTTCTCAGTACCGGCGCCACAGCAGCAGCAGCAGCAGCAGCAGCAGCACGGCGACGCGTTCTGGCCGCCGCCAACCCCAAGAATAAGCCGCTTCACCGAGTGCCGCGGCAGCAGCAGCAAAGGCAGCAACAGCAGCGCCGAGCAGCAGCAGCAGCAGCAAATGCTGCAGCAACTAGAGAGACTGAGCCCAGATGCCACTGCCACAATCAGGAAATACACTCAAGCTGTAGAAGGTAATCGCGAGCTGCTGCTGCTGCTGCTGTTGCTGCTGCTGCCATCAGCAGTGGCTGCTGCTTGAGTTGGAGATCCGACTGTGGGACCTCAAGCCGCTTTTTTTGCTGCTGCTGCTGCTGCTGCTGTGGGACCTCAAGCCGCTTTTTTTGCTGCTGCTGCTGCTGCTGCTCTGCTGCAGCTGTGCGCTTCAACACGCGTCGTGCTGCTCTCGCTGTCATAGCCGTGGCACGAGCTGCTGCTGCTGCTGCTGCTGCTGCAGTGCTGCCT
>NW_013541493.1:0-5090 GCF_000499545.2 Eimeria tenella
GTTTAGGGTTTAGGGTTTAGGGTTTACGGTTTTTGCTTTCAGAACAAGAAGACGAGGAAGCGGAAGCTGTCGAGGGTGCTGCAGCGTGCGGAGAAAATAGTGAGTCTTGAGCGCGGCAGCTGCGGCGCTTGCGAACCCCTAGGATTTAGGGTTTAGGGTTTAGGGTTTAGGGTTTGCGGCGTCTGTGATCAGGCAGGCGATGGAAAGTCTTTTTCAGCAGCAAATAGATGAGGTGGCCTTCAAAGACGCTTTGTACCAGCAGGATATCAAATACATTGCGTAAACCCTAAACCCTAAACCCTAAACCCTAAACCCTAGGCCCTGAACCCTAAACCCTAAGCCCTATTTCTTTAATCCAGTGCTCTGCATCCTAGGCCCGAGCTTTTGGGTCAGCAGAAATGCGGACAAGACTCTAAACCCTAAACCCTGAATCTTGGAATCTAAGTCCTAAATCCTAAGCCCTAAACCCTAAACCCTAAACCCTAAATCCTTGTTTCGTGGCTGCAGACGGGTCAAAGCCATGAGGCGCTGCTTTCGCTGTTACGAGAAAAAGCTAACGGAAGATGCTTTCCGCAGCAAGGCAAGCCCTGATCCTAAACCCTAAACCCTGAACCCTGAACCCTAGGCTCTAAACCCTAAACCCTAAATCGTGAATCCTAAACCCTAAACCCTGATTTTTTGGTTGCACCGCTTAAACGGTCTTCTGAGGCTTGAGCCATAGTGCTGCGCAAGAGGGTTTTATCCCTTTGAATTCAACGAGGGTGTCGAGTTTAGGGTTTAGGGTTTAGGGTTTAGGGTTTACGGTTTTTGCTTTCAGAACAAGAAGACGAGGAAGCGGAAGCTGTCGAGGGTGCTGCAGCGTGCGGAGAAAATAGTGAGTCTTGAGCGCGGCAGCTGCGGCGCTTGCGAACCCCTAGGATTTAGGGTTTAGGGTTTAGGGTTTAGGGTTTGCGTGCAGGTCTACAGAAAATTCGGACCCGACCCCAAAACCCCTCCCCCAGATGCTGCTGAGCTGCTGCGAAAAGTCGAAGTGGCGGAAAGTGGATTTCACCCCGAGCTGGTGTACGTACACTCGAGCCTCACGCAGCAGCAACGACGCGTAAGTGCAGCAGCAGCAGCAGCAGCGGCGGCGGCGGCAGGAGGCGCTGGCTGCTGCTGCTGCAGCAGCGGCTGGCAGCGGCGCTGCTGCTGCTGCGGCCGTGGTTGCTACCGCCCCTGCTGCTCAGCCGTGCTGCTGCCCCTGCAGCCCCTGCTGCTGCTGCTGCTGCTGCTTCACCTGCTGCTGCTGCTGCTGCTGCTGCTGCGCAGGAGGCGCTGGATCGCCTCTGCGGCCGATCCCCTAGCCATCTTGCTGCAGGAGATCGCTGGCTGCTGCAGTCTTTGCTGCAAACCCTCAGGAGAAATAAACCCCCAATTCCTTTGCTGCTGAAGCAGCAGTACCGCCTCATAGAGTCCACCGGCATCTTCGAGGTCTCCCAATTAGGGTTTAGGGTTTGGGGTTTGGGGTTTAGGGTTTGGGGTTGGCAGCGCCCAGTTCGGCGAAACCGGCGGCGCTCTTGCTGGTGCTGCGGTTGCTGCTGCTGCCCGTGCTTCTGCTGCTGCGTTGCGAGAAGCTGCTCGAGCGCGTTATTGCTGCTGCTGCTGCTGCTGCTGCTGCAGGTGCCGTTTAATCTGGAAGTTTGGCCGTTTGCAGACTTACTGGAAAAGCACCTCGATCAAGCCACTCGAGCCAGGAAAAAGGTGCAGCAACAGCAGCAGCAGCAGCAGCAGCAGCAGCAGCAGCTCTGGCTAACAGCAGCAGTGGAGCTAGAGTTAAGAAGAGCAGTAGCAGCAGCAGTATTAGTATCGGCAAGAGCAAATCGTAGCTGCAGAAGCAGCAAACTGTGTTGCCTGTGCTGCTGCTGCTGCTGCTGCTGCTGCTGCTTCTGCTGCAGCTCCTTGGCCCCTTGGCAAAAGGCGAGGATTAGCTAGAAGGGCTTTTGGGGCTTTTTCTCTGCATGCGGCCTCTGGGACTTTGTGCCATGCATGCATGCATGGATGCATGGATGCATGGATGCATGCATGCATGCGTGCGTACATATATGATTGCCTCAGCGCCTGCATGCAGCTGCCGCTGCATGCATGCAACCCTTTGCCTTAGCTGCATGCATGCATGCGCTGCTGCACTTGTGCTGCACAACTTGCAGGCATGCATGCAAGCATGCATGCATGCATGCAAGCATGTTGCAGCACTTGCATGCATGTGTACGCGGTGCATGTGCGCAACTGAGCAAACTTCTACTAACCAACTTGCTGCATGCATGCATGCATGCATGCATGCATGCATGCATGCATGCATAGGTTTGTTCTAGCGGGGCTTAGTGCAGAAGCTTGCAGAAGGGTTTAGGGTTTGGGGTTTGGGGAACTGGGCCAGCAAAAGAACCTTTCTAGAACTGCATGCATGCGCGCATGCACGCAAAGTTGTTGACAGAAGGCGTCCATATTGCTGCTGCACTGCAGCAGCGCCGCGCCGCAGCACTGCAGCAGCACGGCGCTGCAGCAGCAGCACGGGAGCAGCAGCAAAGCCGCAGGAGAGCAGCAGCGCGTTGCTGCCGGCCTGCAGCAGCGCTCCGACTGCCGTCTGCTGCTGCTGCTGCTTCGCGTTTGCCGCTGCTGCTGCAGCCTCCTCTCGTGCCACTTAAGTAGATTGAATGATTAAATAATTAAATGATTAAATTAAATAAATGCGTTGGAGAATTCGATTTCTTTGCATTGAAATGCCTGACTCCTTGTCCTCCGCCCCGGCCCGCGCCGCGGGCAGAAGTTGAACTTGAATTTCTCTGCAAGTTGGAAGCCCCGCGGGGAAGTAAGCCCACCAAAACGCAGCATTTGAAACGAAGAAGAAGAATAAAAGGGAGTGGAGGCGGAAGGGCGCGAAGGGGGGGAAAAACGGGGGAAAACGGTTCACTTTTTGATGATCTGGACGACGTCTTCGTCCTGGAGCTGGTGGTCTTTTCCCACCTTTTGCGGGTTGTGCTTCACACTTTTGCCCCACACTACTGCGTACTTGAACTCCTCCAGTAAGCTCTTGTGAATGCGGCAGCAAAAGTCCTCCACTTTGCTGCTGCTGCTGCTCAAAACCACCGGAGAAGAGTAGTCTGGGATTTGCCCCCGCGGCTTCGTGTACACCCGAATCAAACTCAGGTACTCCCAGATCTTCTCCAGCAGCCCGTCCAAGTTCAGCTGCACCCAAACCCCAACCGCAGCCCTAAACCCTAAACCCCAAGCCCCAAGCCCCAAACCCCAGGCCCCAAACCCTAAGCCGCAAACCCCAAAGCCGAAGCCCGAAGCCCGCCCAGCAAAGCGAAGCCCCGCCGCGACCGCGCAAAGCCGCCCCCGCAGCCCGCGCCGCCGCGCCGAGGGTTTAGGGTTTAGGGTTTAGGGTTTGGACCTCGAGGTGCGCGGAAATGGGCACGTAGTGCGGCACTTGCTCCAGAATGTCCAGCTCCTCCAAAGTGACCTGGTCAATCTTGTTCACCGCGTACACGCACGGTACGTACAGCCGGTTGCCTTCGATCACGTCGATCAGCTCGTCCGCCGTCGCGTCGCAGCGTACAGACACCTGAGCGTTCAGAATGCGGTACTCCTGGCAGATCAGCCGGATGGTGTCTTCGTCCAGCTGCGTCAGCGGCACGCTGTGGCTCACGCTAATGCCTCCTGCAGCAGCAGCAGCAGCAGCAGCAGCGGCAGCGGCGGAGGCGCGGGGGTGGCGGAGGGAGCCGCGGATTGGGAGGGTGCAGCAGCGGCGCGCGCAGCCGCAGCAGCAGCAGCCGGCTGCTGCCAGCTGCGGCTGCAGCGCCAGCAGCACCAGCA
Source organism: Eimeria tenella (assembly GCF_000499545.2). NCBI lineage: Eukaryota > Apicomplexa > Conoidasida > Eucoccidiorida > Eimeriidae > Eimeria > Eimeria tenella. Next base: position 3,853 of record NW_013541493.1, read on the forward strand.
GCAGCCGGCTGCTGCCAGCTGCGGCTGCAGCGCCAGCAGCACCAGCAGCTGGGTGCTGCCAGCTGCGGCTGCAGCAGCAGCGGCAGCGGCAGCAGCAGCGGGGGTACCTTTGTCCTTTTTGACGAGGGAGATGTTGGGGGGTTTCTTGTTGAGTCGAATTCCAAAACCCTCGAGTTCCTTTTCAATAATTCTTTTGTGAGTTAAGGGTTTCAAAACATCCAAAACAATCAAAATTAAAGAACAAGTCCGAGCCACCGCTATCACCTGACGCCCACGGCCCTTCCCGTCCTTCGCGCCTAAGCAGCAGCAGCAGCAGCAGCAGCAGCAGCAGCAGCAGCAGCAGCGGGAAGGCTTTTTGCGGCTACGCTGGCTAGCTAGCTCGCTAGCTAGATGGACATATAAATAGATAGGGAGGTTGGTGGCTGGAGAGATCTGTGCTGCTGCTGCTGCGGGTACTCAGCCAAGTCCCTAAACCCTAAACCCTAAACCCTAAACCCTAAACCCTAGCTGACCCTCAATGATTCCGGGAAGGTCCAGAAGCTGCACTTTTGCGCCTTTGTAGCGAAAGACTCCAGGGACACAAGTAAGAGTTGTGAATTCATAAGCAGCAACTTCGCTGAAGGTACCTGCAGCAGCAGCAGCAGCAGGGAAGAGTGGGGCGAAATGCGTAGCAGCAGCACAGCCCGAAGCGCAGCAGCAGCAGCAGCAGGACAACCACAGTCCAGCTGCAGCACCCGAGCCCCCCTCTTGGCTCATCATCAGCAGCAAGAGCAGCACCCCCCTGCTGCTGCTGCTGCTCCCGCTCCCCCCCTGCTGCTGCTGCTGCTCCCGCCCCCCCCTTGCTGCTGCTGCTGCTCCCACTCCCCCCCTGCTGCTGCTGCTGCTGCTGCTCCGGCTCCCCCCCTGCTGCTGCTGCTGCTGCTGCACTGACCTGTGAGTTTGTTGAGAAGAGTGCTTTTTCCGACGGAGGGGAAGCCCACGAGTCCTATCCTGGCGTCTCCAGTTTTGGAAACTTCAAAGCCTTCGCCGCCGCGGCCGCTGCGGCTGCTGCTGCTGCTGCTGCTGCCTTCGAGCAGCTGGCCGCGCAGCTTGGCGAGTTTGGCCTTGAGCAGCCCGAGGTGGAAGTTGGTGGCTTTGTTCTTCTGCGTGCGGGCGATCTCGGCCTCCACCTCGCTGATCTTCTGCAGCACCGACATCTTTCGAAGCCCCGACTCTTCCTTTGTGTTTTATTTTGTATT
>NW_013541493.1:5190-18873 GCF_000499545.2 Eimeria tenella
GCTGCTGCAGCTCCCGCTGTTTGCTGCACCTTGTACCCCTTTTTTTTCTTCTTTCGCTGCAGCAAACTGACTTCTTGAGTGCCCCAGAGCCCCTGCTGCTGCTTAAGCGCTTCGAATTAACTTCCATTAAATTCGATTTGCTGCAGCACCACTTTAGAAGCAAATAAAAAAATATCAAAATTCTTTTTTTCTTTTTTTAATCTGCAATTAAATTCATTTAATTCATTTCTTCTTTTTCCCTTTCTCGCCCCCGGCTAGAGCGCCGCTGTCCCCGCGATGTCCGCAGCAGCAGCAGCAGCAGCAGCAGCAGCAGCAGCAGGCAGCAGCACGGAGGGTCTGCGGGGCCTGCGCCGCAGCGGCGCGGTGTACGTGTGCTCCCCCGGCCGGGTGTACGTACAGTGGCAGCAGCGGTGGCTGCTGCTGGATGGCTTTTTGCTGAAGTGCTTCAGCAGCAGCAGCTCCCTCAAACCCAAAACTTCCATTCCCCTCGAGTCTGCTGCTGTCGAGGGTCCGCTGCTGCTGCTGCTGCTGCTGCGGTTGTGCTCTTGCTGCTGCTGCTGCAGCTGTGCTGTTGCTGCTGCTGCTGCAGTTGTGCTGTTGCTGCTGCTGCAGTTGCTGCTGCTGGTGCAGCTGCTGCTGCTGCTGCGGCTGGTGGCGGTGATGCTGGTGGTGCTGCTGCTGCTTCTGCTCTTGCTGCAGCTCCTGCTCCTGCTCTTGTTGTTGCTGCTGCTGCTGCTGCTGTTCAGGTTTATTTTCTGCTGAGGACAACTTGAGCCACAGCGGCGTGGAGCTGTACAGCTTCTGCGTTCGCTGGCAGCCGCAGGCAGCAGCAGCAGCAGCAGCAGCAGAGGGAGAGGGGGAGGAGCGCGACTGGCTGCTGCTGCATGTGGGACTCGAGAGCAAAGAGGAGGCCCAGAAATGGTGCGCCTTTTGCTGCTGATGTTGCTGCAGCAGCAGCTGCTGCTGCAGCAGCTGCTGCTGTTGCTGCTGTTGCTGCTGCCGCTGCTGCTGCTGTTGCTGCTGTTGCTGCTGCTCTTCGTCTTCACATTATATCTCCTCTTGCTGCTGCTGCTGCTGGTTTGATGCTGTTGCTGCTGCTGTTCTTCGCCTGGCCGTTGTGTCTCTTCCTGCTGCTGCTGCTGCTGCTGCTGCTCTTTGCAGCAGTTGCTGCTGCTCTTCCATTTTCTCTGCTTTTCCCTTTTTTCCTTCAAGGCCACATCCCGTGACAGCTCATTAAATAATTAATCATTATTATAATTTATTTATTTATTATTTATTTATTTATTTATTTATTTATTTATTTATTTTATTTGAGTTAGGCTGGCAGCAATTCTTGCTGCAGTGTCGGCCTGCAGCACGAAACCTCCCCCAGTAGATTTGCCCCACACCTTGCTGCCGCTGCCGCAGCAGCCGCTGCCGCTGCTGCTGCTGCTCAATGCCACGCAGCCCCCAGCAGCAGCAGCAGCAGCAGGCAGTGGGGCCGGGGAGGCAACAGCAGCAGCAGCACCAGCAGCAGCAGCGGGGGAGGAGAAGCCGGAGAAGCCGCTGCTGCCGGGCAGCGCGCCGTTTCAGGTGTACGTACAGCCCAGTCAGTGGAGAGCAGCAAACCCTCGTTCTCTCAAATTTCCATTTCCTCTCAAAAGAATTATTCCTCAACTTTTGAGGGACTTTCAGGACTTAAAAACAAACTCCAGGTGGCCGAGGGTTTAGGGTTTAGGGTTTAGAGTTTAGAGTTTAGGGTTTAGGGTTTAGGGGCTAGAGCACTGGGGATTAAATGCAGAGCTGTGGAGCTTGAGGCAGCAGAACCCCCGTCGAGCTGCTGCTGCTGCTGCTGCTGCTGCTGCGTAGGGACTGGCAGCAAATCCACTGCAGCAACTTGGGCTGCTTCTGGCGGGACTTGAGGGGCCCCTCACGTTTTGCTGCTCAGACACAAGTGGACGCGCCGCAGGTATCTTCGAGGGTTTAGGGTTTAGGCTTTAGGGTTTAGGGTTTAGGGTTTGCAAGAGGCGGCTCTTGATTGGTTTTGTGCTGCTGCTCCTGCTGCTGCTGCTGCTGCAGGAAGTGGTAGCTCGTCTGCTGATGTGTCCGGAGTGTCTGTACAGCCCGTGGGGCACAGCAGTGTGCAGCGAGGAGCAGCAGCAGCAGCAGCAGCAGCTGCAGCAGCTGCTGCTGCCTCTCTCTCTGGGCCAGTGGAGGCTGCTGGAGCCTATTGATGCAGCAGCTCTTGAGGGCGACAGAATTCTAGTTCGGCTTCCTCCCCCGCTGCTGCGGTGGTTTGCTGCTCCTGCTGCAGCAGCTGCTGCAGCACCCGCTGCACCACCTGCTGCAGCAGCAGCTGCAGCAGACAGCTCCGCAGCAGCAGCAGCAGCAGCAGCAGAAGCGGCTGCAGCAGCGACTGCAGCAGTTGCTGCAGTTCATGGCGCCCTCGGCGGCATCCACTTCGCCTCGTGGTTGCTGCTGGCGGCGCCGCTGCTGCTGCTGCTGCTGATCGCTGCTGTGCTGCTGCCGCTGCCTGCGTTGGCCATCTGCTGCTGCGCTGCTGCTGCTGCAGCGCTGCTTCTGTCACCTGCAGCAAAATGCTGCGAGATGGAATTGGTCCGGTCAGGGTTTGCTGGTGAGCTCTAGCAGCAGCAGCGCAGCAGCGGCAGCAGCAACACAGCAGCAGCAGCAGCAGCAGCAAACTAACTCAGGCAGGAACATTGCAGGTAGCAGCAGCAGCGGGCACAGCAGCAGTAGCAGCAGCACTACGGCCACCAGTGACAGCAACAGCTATCAAACTGACAGCAGCAGCAGCAGATGCAGCAGCAGCAGCAGCGGCAGCAGCAGCAGCAGCAGCTTTGATGCATGTCCTGTTTGCAGATGCTGATGGCACTCTGTACATTATTGGGAGCAGCACAGACATCTGCAATGCTGCCGTAGCTCCACGTCCTGCTGCTGCTACTGCCGCTGCTGCTGCTGCTGCTGCTGCTGCTGGGAGTTTAGAGACGACAGCACAAGGGAAGTCTGCTCCGTCCTTGCTGCCTCAGCCGCTGGCAGCAGTGGCCGCAGCAGCAGCGGCAACAGCAGCAGCAGCAGCAGCAGCAGCAAAGCAGCTTGCGGCTCTCACTTTAGATCTCTTTAGGCGCCGCGGCGTCTCGGTGGCTTCTGTTGGCTGGCAGGTGGGCCGCTTTGTTGGTGCTGCTGCTGCTGCTGTTGCTGCTGCTGGTGCTGCTGCATTTGGTGCTCGTCTTCTGCTGTGTCACCTGCTGCTGCTGCTCTCCCTGCTTGCCACACTGCTACTGCTGCGTCTGTTGCTGCCTGTGCTGCTGCAGCTGTTGCTGGTAGTGTTGCAGCAACACATGAAAGCCTGCTGCCGTTGCTGCTGCTGCTGCTGCTGCTGCTGTTGCTGGTTCGTGATGCTTCTGCTGTTCCCTTTGCTGATGCTGCTGCTGCTGTTCATTAGGCAGCAAGAAACCCTTCTTATTTGCCTCCAACTTGCGTGGCTCCGTCCCTGTGCTGCTACTGCTGCTGTCGCTGCTGTTGCTGCTACTGCTGCTGCTGCTGCTGCTGCAGGTATCTAGGGACAATGCAGACCCGGCAGGGCGGTGTCTTGTCACTTGTGTAATTACACTAGCCTCGCCGCAGCAGCAGCAGCGAGCGCCTGCTGCTGCTGCTGCTGCTGCTGGTTCTGCTGCTGCTGCTGCTGCTGAGCGGCTCGCTGCGTCGGCCGTCGCAACGGTGATTGCAGCGGGGCTGCAGCAGCAGGAGCAGCAGGAGGAGCTGGAGCAGCAGCAGCGGCTGCTGCTGCCGCTGCTGCTGCTGGCAGCAGCTGCTGCTTCTCCCCAGACCAGTGCTGCCTCAATTGCTGCTCTTTCCTTTTTGTCTCATGTCCTTTTGCTTCCGAAAATTTTAGTTGCTGCTCGCGAAGAGACTGCAGCAAGTCCGGCGCGTAAGTCCCTAGCTAGCTAGCTAGCTAGCTAGCTAGCTGTTTGGCTAGCTGCTTAGCTAGCTAGCTAGCTAGCTGGTTGCTTGCTAGCTGGCTAGCTGCCTAGTTGCTTAACTGGCTACCTAGCTCGCTGGCAGGCTGGGAGGCTAGCTAGCTAGCTAGCTGCTATACTAGCTAGCTGGCTAGCTAGGTGGCTGGCTGACTAGCCATGCAGCCTGCTAGCTAGCTAGCTAGCTAGCCGCCTGACTGGCTAGCTAGCTGGCTATCTGGCTGGCTAGCTAGCTAGCTAGCTGGCTGGCTAGCTAGCTAGCTAGCTGGCTGGCTAGCTGGCTGGCTGGGTTGCTGCTTTCCTGTTGGCAAGTGTAAGGTGCTGCTGCTGCAGCAGAAACAGCAGCGGCGGTGCCTTAGGTCAATGGACGCTGTTTGTGCTGCTGCTGCTGCTGTCGCTGCTGCAGCTGCTGCAGCAGTGGATGTCTCTGTGGGGGAAGATTCCCCAGCAGCAAAAGGAGCAGCAACGCGGGCAGCAGCAGCAGCAGCGAACTTCGCAGCAACAGCAGCAGCGGGCGTGGCCACAGCATCGGGTGCGAGCGCCTCTGCGGCCTGCGACGCAGCAGCAGCAGCAGCAGGAGCAGCAGCAGCAGCAGCAGCATCAGCAGCCAGCGGCCCCGGCTGGGCCTACTGCAGCGACCTGCAGGGGGTGGTTCTTGGTGGGGTTGCTCTGGGGGACCAGCGAATTCGGCTGTCTTCTTTTCAGAGACTTTTAGCTGCAGAAGATGATGCACTTTCCCCCAAGCAGGCAGCGGCAAGCCACTGCTGCTGCTGCTGCTGCTGCTGCTGCTGTTTCTGGTGCTTGCGCGCTTTTTTCGTTGGCGTTGCTGTTTTTTTCGCGCTGCTGCTGCTGGCGTTGCTGCTCGGGTTGCTGCTGCAGCACTGTTTTTGTGGTGCCACCACCACGCGCGCTGCTGCTGCTGCTGCCGCTGCTGCTGCTGCTGCTGCTGCGCTTGCTGCAGCAGCGGTTGCCGCTGCTGCTGGAACAGCAGCTAATGGTGCTGCCGTGTTCCTCCAGTTTCACCGCCACCTCTCACACGCGCTGCTGCTGCTGCTTCTCCTGCTGCTGCTGCTGCTGCTGCTGCTGCAGGCGGTGCAGACCCTGCTGCAGCGGTTCGGGACTTTGGGCGTTAGCCGCGGCGATATAGTTCGCATGCTGCTGCTGAGCAGCAGCTGCAGCGTAAGTGTTTGCTGCTTCTTTTTCTTTCCCTTATTTTATTCTCTTGGCGCTCCTAGCTGACACAGGCAGCAGCCCAAACCCTAAACCCTAAACCCTAAACCCTAGCCGCCTATGTGCGTTTTCTGCTGCGTTTTGTGCGTTTGGGTGTTCTACTCCCTACCACGAGTGGCCCACAAATGCCTCCCCTCATCATAACTATTTCGAGCATTTGTGTAGGGTTTAGGGTTTAGGGTTTAGGGTTTAGTTCCTCGCTGCTGCTGCTTTCACGGATTAATTGAAAAGCTGCGTTTGCGCGTCTTGGTCCTGTTGGCTTTGAGTCGTTTTGTTGATTAAAACGATTTAAAATAATAAATTAAATAAATAATTCAATAAATAATTCAATAAATTAATTTAATTGATTAATTCGAGTGGATCTTTTGCTGCAGGTGGCGGAGGCGGAGAGCCACGTGGAGGCTCTGCTGCGCTGGCGGGCGAAAACGCAAATTCGAAAACTTGAAAAAAGACATGTTTCTGATCAGCTTTCTCGAAGTAAATTTAATTAAATTTATTAAATATTTTAATTTATTACTTATTTTATTATTTACTTTCATTTTCTGCTTTTTATTTCCTCTTTTTTCCTTTCTTTTCGACACTTTCGACCCCCAGAACGTTGAAAAGAGGCTTGTTTCTGATCAGCTTTCTCGAAGTAACACTAATTTAATTAATTATTTCAATTTATTGTTTATTTTATTATTCACATTCATTTTCTCCTTTTTTGTTTCCCTTTTTTTCCTTTCTTTTCGGCACTTTTTGCCTCTTTTCCATAAAGGTTTCCAAGACTTTGCAGTTTGTGATCAGCTTTCTCGAAGTATTTTGGGTTAAATTAATTAAATATTTTACTTCATTATTATTTAACTTTTTGTTTTTATTTTCTCCTTTTTGTTTCCTCTTTTTTCCTCTCTTTTCAATACCTTCACCTCCAAAAACATTGAAAAAGACATGTTTCTCATCAAATCTCTCGAAGTATTTTTGATTAAATTAATTAATTATTTTGTTTAATTATTTACTTTTTTTTCCTCTTTTTGTTTCTTCTTTTAATTTCTTCTTTTTTCTTTTCGTTTCGAAGCTCTTTTCTTCTTTTTTGCAAAACTTTTCAACACTTTGAAGCTTTTCACCTTCACAGACATTTCTTCAGTGGATTCTTTTTCGGCTTTTTTCTTTTTCCTTTTTTATATTATTAATTTCTTCTTCGCTTTTTTCTCACCCATTTTTATCTCACCTATTTGTCTTGTTTCTTCCCTTTTTTCTTCTCTTTTTATTTCTCTTTTGTTTCTTCTTTTGCTCCTTTTTATTTCCTTTTTTTGCGTGTTTTCTTTCTTTCACATACTTTTTTGTTCTTTTTTGTTCTTCTTTTGCTCCTTTTTGGCTCCCTTTTTTGTCTCTTTTTTGCTTCTTTTTAATCTCCTTTTAATCTCATTTTTGGCATTTGTTCCCTTTTTGTCCCCTTTTCGTTTCTTTTTAAACTCCTTTTTGTTTCTTTTAAACCTCCTTTCTGTTTCTTTTTACTCTTCTTTTTATATCCTTTTCTGACTCTTCTTTTCTTCATTTCTGTTTCCTTTTATTTCATATTTACCTCTTCTTTTGTCTTCCTCAACTATCTCTTTTTTGGTTTTTTGTTTCTTTTTTTCTCTTCTTTTGCCCCTTTTAACATCTTTTTAATCCACGCTTTAGCTCCTTTTTTGTCTTCATTTAATCTTCCTCTTTATCTCCTTTTTATCTCCTTTTATTCTCTATTAAATGCCATTTTTATTCCGTTTTTATTTCCTTTTTATTTCTTTTTTATTTCTTTTTTATTTCTTTTTTCTCTTTTTTGCTTTTTTAGACTGGGGTTACATTTATTCGCAAGACAATTTATCTCGGCCGTGTCTGATTCTGCGGCTGTCCAATTTGCTGCCATTTGCTGCAGCAGCAGCAGCAGCAGCTCGCGCGCCTCACCCGGCTGCAGCAGCAGCAGCAGCAGCAGCAGCAGCCGCAGCAGCGGGCGGCCCCCCGGCAGCCGCCGCGGCCGCGGCCGCTGCCCCAGCAGCAGCAGCAGCAGCAGCAGCAGCAGCAGCAGCAGACTGGCGGCAGTGTTTGCTGTTTTTGATAGAAAGTGGCATAGCAGCAAACCAAAATGAGGGGCAGCAGCTGTGTCTCCTCGTTGATGCTGCTGCTCTTTCTTTTTCCTCTTTGCCGCTGCAGTCCCTCTTCAACTTCTTCGCCCTCTTGGCCCCCCTCTACTCCCACCACCTCGGTGAGAACTAGCAGCTAGCTAGCTAGCTAGCTAGCTAGCTGCCTAGCTAGCTGGCTAGCTATCTGGCTAGCTATCTGGCTAGCTGGCTGGCTAGCTGGCTCCCTGGCTGGCTAGCTAGCTGCCTTGCTAGCTAGCTGGCTGGCTAGCTAGCTAGCTGGCTAGCTGGTAAGCTAGCTGGTAAGCTAGCTGGCTAGCTGGCTAGCTGGCTAGCTGGCTGGCTGGCTAGCCAGTTGGCTGGGCGAGCTAGGCAGCTAGCTAGCTAGCTAGCTAGGCAGTATCTGCAGGCGTTGTGGCTGGGAATGCTGCAGGAGTGGCTAGTCAGCGTCAGCGGCCTGCTGCTGCTTGCCTTTAATTCGTTTCATTGGCTCTCTTCGTCCCCTTTTTGCTGCTGCTGCTGCTATTGCTGCTGCTGCTGCTGCTGCTGCTGCTGCTGCTGCTGCTGCTGTTTAACTTATTTTTTATTTCTTTTTTCTTCTCTTTCTTTAGGCCTCGCGGTGGTCGTCAGCTGCGGCGTTAACGCGGCTCTGGTCTGGAAGACCTTAGAAGTAAGTCAACTGGCTAGCTAGCTAGCTACCTAGCTATATGAATAGCTAGCTAGCTAGCTAGCTAGCTAGCTAGCTGGGTAGCTAGCTAGATCAATACCTAACTAGCTCGCTAGATAGCTAGCTAGACTAGTAGCTAGCTAGCTAGCTAACTAGCTAGCCAGATTAGCCGCCAGCTAGCTAGCTAGCTAGCTAGCTAGCTTGCTAGCTAGCTAGCGGAACAGGCTGGCTTTGCTTCGTTTCCGAGGCCCAGCGATTTGCCTAGGTAACTGTCCAGCTAGCTAAACAGCTAGCTGTACCAACTGCCTAAACAGCTGGCTCTCCAGCTAGCTAGCCGCAATTGGCTAGCTAGCCAGCCAGCTGGCCAGCCGGCGGACCAGCTAGCTAGCCAGCTAGATGGCCAGCCAGCTAGCCAACCAGCTAGTCAGCTAACTAGCCAGCTAGCTAGCCCAGCTGTATAGCCAGCTACATAATTAGCTGGCCAGCCAGCTAGCTGGCGGGCTAGATACTTAGCTAGCTAGCCAGCTAGCTAGCTGTGTGCATGTGCTGTGTGCGCCAGCCGTTCGTGAGCGCTGAGACTCGAAGCAAAATATATTTTCTTCCGAAAGAAAAAGAAAAAGCTGCTGCCTTTCTGCTGCAGTTCTTTAACTGGCGGCTGCTGCCTGCGTGGCTAGCTGAGCGGCTGCAGCTAGCTGAGAAGGCAGCAGCAGAAGAGCAACCAACAAACTCCCTCACCAGTAGCTAGCAGCTGCAGCAGCAGCTGCAGCAGCTGCAGCAGCTACTGCTGCAGCAGCTTCTCCTGCAGCAAGTGCTGCTGCAGCAGCTGCAGCAGCAAGTGCGGCAGCAGCTACTGCTGCAGCAAGTGCTGCGGCAGCAGCTGCAGCAGCAGCAAATGTTGCTGCTGCCGCTAAAGGCAAGGCTCACGCGCTGCGGGCCAGGCGATGCGTTTCAGGGTTTAGGGTTTAGGGTTTAGGGTTTAGAGTGGGAAATAGCCTCCTGCTTCGAGGCATGGTTCTTTCTAACGGACTTAAGCGCGTTTTTTGCGCTAAATGACAGTAATAATAAAATAATAATTAAACAGTAAAAAAATGATTAAAAAGATTAAAATGTCTTCAGGAGGATCTCTGGAACTTTGCATTTCCCATTTTCCATTTCGCCGAACTTGCGGTGTACGTACACCGGACTGGCCGCGTTTGAATTCAACTTTTTGCAATTTCCCTCAAGAAGGGAAATTAAAATCCACTTTTTTAATATATTTCGAGTTTTGGAGACGCCAGAAAGATTAAAAATGAACTTTACTCAAACAAAATGCAACTTTTGGCGAAATTGCGTTTTATTTTATGCAGCTTTCGACCTGAAACGCAGCGCATCTGCAGACTTTTGAAAAACTCCCGAAACAAATAAATGAATTTCTTCCGTGGACTCCAATTTGATATTTTCTTTTCCATCTTTTAGTTGAAAAATTATTTTTAATTTATTTCGAGACTTTCGAACTTTCTGGGATCTAGTTTTGTTCATGCATCTTTTTTAAAATGATTGCCACTAGGCCGGTTTCGAGACTTTCGGATTTGTTTTCCAGCAATGTAATCTGTCTTATTATTCAATTTCTTTCAAATTTAATTCTAAAATATCAATTAATAATATATTCAATTCAAAATAAGAAAAAACAGAATCCAATTTTCAATAAACCTGATCTTATTTCACAAGAAAATGGCCTCGGGTATATGTACACCTGAATTTTTGGCCTTGTACGTGAACTCTGTTGCACATATCTGTTAGGCCTTTACTTTATATGTTTTAGTGGTTTAAAGTATATACCTGTATACACCAATGTACATAAATATGTATTCTCCTTTATTTAATACATATATATATACTAATATATATTAATATACACTCTTTTATAGGCGTGTGTACATATATATGTATATATATATATACATGTTTATATATATATATATGTATATATATATATACATACATATATATATATATATATATATGTACTGATATTATACATATGTGTGTGGATACAACATTTGATGTGTATATATATATGTGTATATGTATATATATATGTGGATATATATATATTATATATACACATATATATATACATATACTAGATATATGCATATTATTTATATATCTATTATTTATATATCTATTATTTATATACATTATTTATATATAATATTTATATATAATACTTATATCCAATACTTATATAGATTACTTTTATAATAAATATTGCATGCAAATTTAAACATTTCTAGTGACAGCTTTTAGACTTCTTTAAAGACAAAGGACCTGATAGCTGCAGCAGCGGGATAAGGCGCTGAGAGCCACTGCTGCTGGTGCTGCTGCTGCTGCTGCTGCTGCTGCTACAAGGCCTTCTACAGTCTTGTTGTTTCTTAAGGTCTCGGAGTTTAATTAAAGACTAAATGAATTATTATTATTCTTTTGTCTTTTGCTGCTGCTGAAGCAGCAGCAAAAGTTTGAGTTGAAAGGGCAGCAGCACAAATTAAGAAAAGTCTTTTAGTCTTTTGAAGAAGCTGCTGAGGTGTACAGACAGCTAGGAGCTGCGCCACGCACTGCAGACGGAGCAAAAGAAAGAAAATCACTTCTGAAAAGAATAAATAAGGAGTAAATAAGTAACTAAAATAAATAATAAATAAAGAAATAATAAATGAAAGCATTTATTTCTTTTGCTGCTAAAAATCCCGCATTTAGTCCTTTTTATTGCACCCGCTCTGCTGCCCGCACGCCTCATACTTTGTCTTTTAGGGTTTAGGGTTTAGGGTTTAGGGTTTAGGGTTTGGGGGTGTTTGGTGGTGTCTATTAGCTGCTGCTGGGGACTTCACTTCATTTAGGAAGAGCTGAAGTGGAAAAAGAAGAAAAGAAGAAAAAAAGAACTGCAGCAGCTGCTTGGTTTGCTGCTGCTGGGGTGTACGTACACCTGAAGGCCGCGGCTGTGGAGAAGTTTTGCAAAATAAATGCACAAAAGGGGAATTAATAAATGCCTTTTCATTTAATTCAATTTAGACTTTTGCAGGGTTTAATTTTCGAGACTTTTAAGCTCTTCAGAGCTTCCGAAAGGAAAAGAAATAAAAGTGAATTAATTTCTGGAAGCAGCAAAGTGCGGGCTTGCTGGGGTGTACGTACACCTCAGTTGGGGGCCGTTTCGGGGTTTCTCCGGCTCTTTTTGTTTGCAATAAATGGAATTCATTTATTTTTATTCTTTTGATTTTTTAGTTTTTGCTTTATTGAATTAAACACGCGTTGGCGCCGTCTCTTCTTTTCGTTTCCCGTCTGTCTGTTTGGGGTGTATCGACAGCTGCCGCCTCGCCACCCTTTGCTGCTGCTGCTGCACATTTGCTGCTTTTGCTTTCGAGCATTTCTGCTTCTGCATTTTGGCAGGGAGCAGCAGGTGTTTTTTCCGTTTCCCGGGCCAGTCTGCTGCTGCCTTCTGCCGCTGCTGCTGCTGCTGCTGCTGCTGCTGCTGCTGCTGCTGCTTCTGCGGCCTGCTGCTTCGAGTCCGGCAAGCCCTCAGCCTGCTGCGAATGGGCCTGGCAGCCCTCGCTAGTTGTTGCTGCTGAGAAGGCAGTGGAGACAGTGCTGCTGGCGACGGGCATTTGCTGCAGCTGCTGCAGTTGCTGCAGCTGCTGCAGCTGCTGCAGCTGCTGCAGCTGCTGCAGCAGCGCCGCGCCGCTGCCCAGACACCCCAGCCGCTCCTTCTCCTCTGTACATACACCCGAAGGCCCAAAACGCCCCACACCCACAGAAAGGTCACTTTGCACAATTACATCTTTTGCTGCTCTCATTTGTGTCACTGCGCTGCAGTTTGCTGCTTCTGCTGCAGCGTGGGGCCCCGCAGCAGCAGCGGCAGCCGCTGCTGCTGCTGCTGCGGCGGCCGCCGCCGCCGCAGCAGCTGCTGAGGGGTAGCCGCTGCGGCTGCTGTTGCTGTTGCTGCTGCTGTTGCTGCTGTTGCTGCTGCTGCTGCCGCCTGTCCGGGGCAGAAAGGGAAAGGAGAGGGACCACCTCTCTGCATCTGTTTTGCTGCTGTCGGGCTGCTGCTGCTGCTGCTGCTGCTGCTGCAGCTCTGCTGCTGCTGCTTCTCCTGCTGGGTCTCCCCTAGCTGCTTCCACAGGCAGCGATTGCATCCCCACAGTAGTCCTTCCGACGATGGTAGGAGCTGCTGCTGCTGCTACTGCTGCTGCTTGTGCGGCTGCTGCTTGTGCTGCTGCTGCTGCTGCTGCTGCCGCCGTGGGACCCCACAGCCCCTTGCCCCTGCTCAAGCCCAAAGGCTGCTGAGAGTTTATTCGCTGCTGCTGCTGCTTCTCTGCGGTTTTCCATCGGCTGTCTTCTCCAGCAGCAGCTGCTTCTGCTTGTGCTGCTGTTGCTGCTGCCTGGCGTTGCTTGGGCTCATTTTTGTAGGCCTTCTTTGCTGCTTCTTTTGGCATTCTGCTGCCGTCTGGCTGCTCTTCGTTGCTGCTGCTGTTGCTGCTGCTGTTGCTGCTGCTGTTGCTGCTGCTGTGCATATCGCCTGTGGCTTTCACCGCCTCTCCCCTTGTAAGAGGCCTTATTGCTGCTCCTTCATTTGCATTAGCAGCAGCAGCAGCAGCTGCTGCTGCTGCTGCTTCTGCTGCTGCTCTGGGATTTAGCGGGGCGCTGCTGTCAGCAGCAAACAGGAAATCCACCGTTACCTTCCTATCCTGCCATGTGCTGCTGGGCTCTGCTGCAGCAGCAGCAACGGCTGCTGCTGTTGCTGCTGCTGCTGCTGCTGCTGCTGCTGCTGAGCTGGGCGTCGGCTGGGCCCCCGCCCGGAAGCCCTTAGGGACTTCAGCAAAGTCTTGCATGCGGCATGCAGCAGGAGTTCTTGAAGCAAACGGGAATGCGTGCGGCTCCTGCTGCTGCTGCTGCTGCTGCTGCTGAGCTGCTGCTGCAGCTGCAGCTCTAAGCGCACCATCGGGGAAGGCCGAGGAAGCATGCGCCATGAGGCATTCGGAAACAGCAAGTCTTCTTTGGACAAGTCCAAGTCTCTTATCTGCTGCTAAGAGAGCCAAGAAGACCAGCAGGCTGCAGGGGCTTTGCGGCTGCTGCAGCGCGAGCAGCTCGGGAGCAGCAGCAGCAGCAGCAACGTAGGACAGCAGCAGCTGCAGCAAAGGAAGCGGAGATGATATAAAGCCCAGCGAATGGACCCAGCCAATATCGTAGTGTAGCGCCGCCTGCAGCTGCAGCGCCTCGGGGGAGCGGGTCTGCGAAGCAAAGCCCAAAAACGAATTCAAACCCAATTAAATTCGGACTTTTTTGCAGATTTATCTTTTATTTTAATTTTAAATTAATTTTAAATAAATGAATCGCGAAAACAGCGAAAAAAACCGGAAAAAACCAGGTCGAATCAACTTGAATTGGTCTTTCGGTGCAGCAGCAACAGCAGCAGCAGAGTTTGCGGCAGCTCAAATCGCTTTAATTCCAATTCACTTTAATAAAATGATAAAACAATTAAACTCGAAAGCAGCAAAAACTGAAAAAGAAGAAGACGCAGCAGAAAATTGCGAAGACAGGCCTTCGCAGCAAATTCGCAAAATTCTTGCTGCGGCCTACACCCGCTGGTGCTGCTGCTGCTGCTGCTGCTGCAGCTGCTGCATAGCTACAGACCTCGTAGACCAAAATCTCCTTCTTCAGTGCCCCAACCAGCAGCAGCAGCAGCAGC
>NW_013541493.1:18973-21376 GCF_000499545.2 Eimeria tenella
CCAGCATCAACAGCACCAGCAGCAGCAGCAGCCGCAGCAGCGCCACCAGCAGCAGCAGCCGCAGCAGCACCAGCATCTGCAAAATTTGCAGCAGCAGCAGCAGCAGCAGCAGCAGCAGCAGCAGCAGCAGCAGCAGCGCCAGCACCAGCACCAGCAGCACCAGCAGCGCCAGTAGCGCCAGCACCAGCAGCAGCACCAGCAGCACCAGCATCAGCAAAAGTTGCAGCAGCAGCAGCAGCAGCAGCAGCAGCAGCAGCAGCAGCAGCAGCAGCAGCAGCAGCAGCAGCAGCAGCAGCAGACCTCGAGGAAGGCTTTGAAGTCTTGGAGGTACTTTTCAATGTCCTCGGAGTCCCAGAAAAGCGGATGGTGAAGAGCCTGGGCAATAGTGAGTCGCTGTTCAGGTTTGTGCTGCAGCAGCCCGCCTAGGAGGTCGGAAAGCCACGGGCAATCCGCGAGCTGAGAAGGCCAAAATACCATTTTTTTGAATCAAATTTAATTCCCTTTTAACTCTAATTGAATTTTTCTTTTAATTTGAGAAACAAACGCGAAAAAAGCAGCAAAAATGACCCAAAATCCACCAAGTTTCCACTTTTGCAAAAATGCTTCAAGTGCAAACTACTCAAGCCTTTCAACACTTTTCAACTTTTTGCTGCAGCACAGTTCATTTTATCTTTTAAATGCACTTATGTATAATAAATGCATTTAAATATACAAAATGTGAACAAAGCCAACATAATTGCAAGTATTCAGCAGCAGCACTTTGCAGGTTTTTCCATTTTTCTCTTTTCTTTCTTTTTATTGAACCAATTCTCTCAGTTTTGCAGCAGCATCTTGTTTTCCATTTGAGTTTTAAAATAGTCCACTATTCAGCAGCCAAAGAGGGAAAGTTGCTGCTGCTTTCTTGTCTGTCGGCTGCTCTTTTTGCTGCTGCTGCTGCTGCTGCTTGCTGCAGCTGGGATCTTTTGCTTCTCCAAACCCTCACCTTGTCGAAGTTGACTTTTTTGTCCGCCAAAATGTTCGAAAGGATCATAGGGTCGTTGGGGCTTCCGTAGGGGTGGAATCCCCCGGAGGCGAAGAAGAACAAAGTGGCGCCTGCAGCAGCAGCAGCAACAGCAGCAGCAGCAGCGGGAAGGAAAGAGAAGCTGATCGGCAGCTGGGAAGGCAGGCTTGTGACCCCTCATTGGGTTTGTTTTGAGCTGATTAGTTGAAAGGAATTATCAAAAAGCAATTTAACTTTGATTTAAAGGAAAAAAAGAAAAAGAAACTCCGCCACTTGCCCGTAGACCACGCGTCCGCCCGCCGCAGAAACTCCCCCGGCCACTTGTATCTGCTCGCAAGTGCACTGAAGACTTCTTTGCTTCTCTTCTCATCTTTCGAGCTGCTGCAGCGCCAAATTGCCTGCGAGAGTTCTTCGTCTAAGTCCAGCAAAGACCCCAGGAACTCCGGCGCCATCCAGCACGTTTCCTGCGGCGTGCCCAGGATCTGAACGCCCCGCAGCAGCAGCAGCAGCAGCAGCAGCAGCAGCTCGGCTGTGAGGGGCGCAGCAGAGCTGTTTGGATGCTCTTTAGGAAAAGATGCAAAGCAGCGGCTGAGCAGTGAAGGCACTTGCTGCCAGCAAAGCAGCATGCAGTTCCAAGAGTTTCAAAAGCAGCAGCAGCAGCAGCAGCAGCTGCAGCAGCTGCAGCAGCTGCAGCAGCACAGTTCTGGGGACCCGTGCCCGTTATCTTGGGACTCCCCTGCTGCTGGCTAGAAGCGAAAAGCAGCAGCATTTGCAGAAGCAGCTTTCGCCTCAACAAACCACCGCTGCCGCGCTGCAGCACCCCACTTCAGGGCTTAGGGTTTAGGGTTTAGGGTTTAGGGTTTGGGCCTACCCACTGCAGCAACGCCTTCGCATTCGAGGCCCCCTGCATCCCCGCAGTCAACAAATGCAAAATGCTCAAGTACCGAATCTTCCCCCCGCAGTCTCCCAATTTTATTTTTCCACTTTCACTCAACATCACATTCCCCGGATGAATCCTCATGTGGCACCTCTCCGCGCCAGGAGGCCCCCCCGCGGGGGCCCCCGGGGGCCCCTGGTGAAGCACATGGACTGCCCGCAAGAGGCAGTGGAGAAGACCATTGAGGCCCGTTGAAGGGAAAAGGGAATGGAGGAAAGAGGGGGGGAGGGGCCCCCTTGGGAAGTGGGTCAAGAGGGGCCCCCTGCATCTTTCTAAAACCAGCCACAAAGAAGTACCCTCTTGGGGGGGGCCCGGCAGCAGCAGCGCGCGCCTGCAGCAAACCAGGTGGGGGTCCTGCAGCAGCAGCAGCAGCTCCACCTCCTGCCACAGCTCAGCAGCACGAGCAGCAACAACTACTGGCAGCTGCTTCACTGCAACACTCTCGGGGGGCCCCCGGGGGCCCCCG
>NW_013541493.1:21476-30587 GCF_000499545.2 Eimeria tenella
GCAGCAGCAGCTGCTGCTGCTGCTGCTGCTGCTGGGTCCCGCGCATGCTGCAGCTGAGAAGCCTCAGGGGATTCTGGCAAAGAAGGCCAGGGGTGCGCAGAAGCAGCAGAGTGAGTAGAAGCATAAGCACTAATGAATCCGGGGGGCCCCTCTGCGAGGGTGGGGGCCCCCTGCTGCAGCTGCTGCAGCTGCTGCTGCAGCTGCTGCTGCTGCAGCAGCTGCTGCTGCTGCCGCTGCGAGTCCGCCTGCAGCGACGCCGCAGACAAGGCTGCCTTCAAAGAACTCTCGTTGCTGAATTTATTATTTGTGGCGTTGCTGCTGCTTTTGAAGTTGCTGCTGCTGTTGCCGCTGCTGCCCGCGCCTGAAAGCAAAGCAGCAGCAGCAGCAAGTGCGCAGACACCCGCAGCAGCAGCAGCAGCAAACAAACGCATGCGCTCAACTCCTGCTGCAGCAAAACAAACTTAAACTTTCAAATGAAGGCGAGCCATAAATGCAAATAAAATAAAATTCAAATTAAATAAAATGAAAATGAAATAAATGAAAATAAAATAAAATGAAAATAAAATAAAACGAAACAAAAGTGAAGTAGAATAAAATGGCAATAAAAATAAAATAAAATGAAATAAAAATAAAAAAAATGAAATAAAAATAAAACAAAATGAAATAAAACTGCAGAAAGGAAAAGGCAAAAGAAACAGCCGCAGGCCCCGCAGCAGTTTGGGGTGTACAGACACTGCGCAGCAGCAGCATTACCTGCTGCTGCAGTTCGCTGCGCCTGCAGCAGCAGCACGAGGCGGTCAGTAGTTTGTCTTTGGTTTTTTCTTTCGGGGTTTGCTGCTGCAGCATTATTTTGCCGAAGCGAGGCAGCAGCAGCAAGGTTGCTGCGGCTGCCAGCAGCAGCAGCAGCAGCAGCAGCAGCAGCAGCGCCGCCGCGCTGCCCCAAGTGCCCCCCCTCGCCAGCAGCCCCCGCCTTCGGGGGGCCCCCAGGGGCCCCCAGGGGGCCCCCTGCTGCTCGAGGAGGGTACAGAGGCTGCGGATGTGCTGCAGGAGATCCCTCGGAAAGCACAGAGTGGGGAGTGTGGGAAGAAATGAAGTCTGTGTAGGGCTGCCGCGTGCGGCCTGCTGCTGCTGCTGCTGCTGCTGCTGAGAGGCAGCTGGGGTCCAAAGACAAGTGCAAATGGCTTTGGTGGGGAACTCCGTCCATAATTGCGAGGAAGCGCGCGCGAAGGCGGGGGTGGGGCCGGTCGGAGGGCTGCAGCAGCAGCAGCAGCAGCAGCAGCAGCAGCAGCGGGAGAAACGCGCGCAGCAGCAGCAGCAGCAGAAACGCGCGCACCAGCAGCAACTTGAACGGGGCGGAAACCGGCGGAAAGCTGGGGAAAGCGGGGGAGTTTTCGGGAATTAAGAATTAAAAATGATTTATAAATTGGAAAAGGTAATTGATTATTCAAAAGATTAAGCATTTATTGAAATGAAGCAGCACTGTGCATGCGCCGGGGTTACCAAGTAGATGTCCGGGCAGAGCGCCTCCTGCGCAGGAGCCTTTGCAAATATTTGTTTGACTTCTTCGCTTTGTTCTAAAGGCCTTAATTCATTTTCGGAGTGAGCAAAAGGACAATAATAACGATCACACCATCCGTTTTCGCGGAACTGGTTGCAGAGGACCTGCGCGCGCGCAAGTTGAGGTGTACGTACACCTGAAATTTGAAAAGTTGAATTTCGCGATTTCGCGCGTTTCGGGCTCTCCGGAGCCGCCGTTTCGAATTTTAAAAGTAAAATTGTGTTTGTTTTGTTTTTATTTCGTTTTTAATTCCAGTTTGGGCGAAAAAGGACCCGATTTCAGGGCAAATTACCGTTTTGTAGATCTTCGGGTGGTACATCTGCTCCTCCTTGGTGTGCGAAAACCTGCAGTTCCGCTTTTGCTTGCAGTTCGATTTCGCAATTGTCCTGCCCCTTCCGTCAGTCACAAATATCAAATCCCGACAAAGTTCTGGAGAATAAGTATATTTCCAGGGGGGTCTTCGGGTCCAGCGGAGGTCGTGGCTGTACTGACACCTGCAGTGTACATACACTGCGCGGGCTCCGCTGCATGCGCTCTGCGCGGCCCTGCGGCCGCGCATGCGGGCTTGGCGGCTCTTTCCATTTTTGGGGCTTTGAAAGAAGTCAAAGAGTTTACAGAATTTAAAAAGAATTTAAAATTCACTAAATTTTAACTCACTTGTCCGCAAACTCACATCTTCCCTGCTTCACGTAGCGCTCGCAAATCTTCGTGCGGAACTTGTAAAGATTTTCTTCGTCGAGAACTGGGGGGAGCGCCATTTTGCTGCAGTTTCAGTGCGGAGGCCCGCAGCAGCAGCAGCAGCAGCAGCAGCAGCTGCAGCAGCGGGAACTGCGGCAGCAAGCAGCGCCCCGGGCTGCAGAAGCGGCGGGGAAAGCTGCAGCAGATTAAAGGCCTGAAAAGGCCACTGACAGCCCCCGAAAGACGCAAGAGAGCCGGAGAAGCTGCAGCAGCAGCAGCAGCAGCAGCAGCAGAGGCGCTGCAGCCGGGGCGGAGAGAGCAGCAAAAGCAGCAAAGAAAAGAAAGAAAGAAAGTGTGGGGCCAGCAAACTGCTGCTGCAGCTCCTTGACAAGGGCGGCGACTACTGAGAGAGCCAAACAGCTAAAAGGAGCAGCAAAGAAATAAAGACTTGAGGAGAAATAAATAAAAGAACTTGGAAAAATAAATAAAAGAATTTGGAAAGAATAAAAGAATTGGAAAGGAAAGAAAGAAACTTGCAAGTTTTGCGCTGAAAGACAGACACAGGGAGCGGTCACTCGCCCGCGGAGTGGAGTTGCTGCTGCTGCTGCTGCTGCTGCTGCTGCCCCGCACTGCCTATTGAAGCGGCAAATCATAAATAAAAATGAAATGAAGCTCCAGAAAAACAAAAGGCTAAAGGCTTTCTTAGTGTACATACACCCCAGACACGCAGCGGGTCGCCCGAGCCCAGCGCCACTGACTGGTCAGCTGAGGGCCGGGGGCGGCAGCCCCGTTCTCTGCGCGGGCGTTTTTCGCTTCAAAACTATTTAATTCAATTAATTTAATTTATTTCATATTTTAATTCAAAAAAATTTGCTGAAACGACCGCAAACGCGCAGTTCTCAAGTTCCCTAGACACCCCAGCGCCGCTCACCGCGGCTCCGCCACGGTCACTTCTCCAACGCGGCCCCACCAAATCCAATTTCAAAACGATTTGTGCAAATATTTGCTTTATTTTATCATTTAATTTATTATTTTTCATTTAAATTCAATAAAATTCCGCGGCGGAGGGGCAGATTGGCGGCGGATGGCGCGGGTGGTCATCGATCGCCTGTGGGGTGTCTGTACACCTCGCGAGCACCCCGCCCAGGCTTCTCTTTGCTCCTATTCTTTTCATTTCTTTCCATTTCTTTTCATTTATTACTTCCAGCTTTTACAATAGTTATTTTATGAAGGTTTAGCTGAGGTGTACGTACGCCCCAGGCCTTCCTCCCTGGCTCTTACTAACCACAGAGCCCCAGCCACCCCTTGGCTAGTCCATAGAGCATCCCTGAGCTGCTGCAAGCAGCAGCAGCAGCAGCAGCAGCAGCAGTAGCCAAATGCTGCATCCAGCTAGCCGCAGCTAGCGGCTTGCACACAGGGCCAGCTAGCTGCTGTCAGTCACCTAAGTGCAGCAGCAGGCTGCGCCTCTGCACTGCGAAGCGGGCATGCAGGGCCAGGGTTTAGGGTTTAGGGTTTAGGGTTTAGGGTTTAGCGTTTAGGGTTTGCAGCAGCAGCAGAACAGCCCTTGGCCAGCTTCCTCCCTGTGGGGCCGAAGCCACTTGTGTTGCTCTGCTGCAGGCCCTGCAGCAAAAAGTAATTTATCTATTTCTGCTGCTGCTCCTCTAGGGAAAATAAAAAAGCAAATTAGAGTTTCTATCACTTGCTGCTGCTGCTGCTGCTCCGCTGCTCTCAGCTTGCTGCTAGTTGCTAGCAGCAAGAGAGCTGCTGCACTTTTTGCTGCTCAGTTTGCTGCTGAGGACTCAAATAGCTGTTGCGCTGCTGCGCTGCAGAGCCTGCACTTCAGCTGATCTTCGCTGCTGCAGCTGTCTCGTGCTGCTGCTGCTGCAGCTGCTGCTGATGCTGCTGCTGGCTTGTGCTGCTGCGGCCTCGTGCTGCTGCCGCGACTGCTGCTCCGTGCTGCTTCTGCTGCAGCTGGCTCGTGCTGCTGCTACCCTGTGCTGCTGCTGCTGCTGCTGCTGCAGCACTGGGCCCACAGCCCAGGCAGCTGCGGGTGGACCAAATGGACCACTGGTCAGGCCTGAGCTGCTGCAGCAGCAGCACGGAGCTGGCAGCAGTAGCGCTGCTCCGTGCTGCATGCAGCAGTACTTTCTTTTGGATTGAAATCTTTTTTTAAAAGTTTAAAAGCAGCAAATTTTGCTGCTGCAGCAAAGCCTGCTCTCCGGCCCGCTGGGGGCGCAGCAGCAGAAAGACACAGCAGCAAATTTGAACTTGAGTTTCCTTTTGATTTTAAATTAAATATTTTTAACTTTTTAATTCTCCTTTGCAGCTGCAGCGCCGCTGCTGCTGCTGCTGCGGGCCCGCCCCGTGGGGTGTACGTACACCGCAGCGCACCTGCAGCCTCTCAGCAGCAGCGGCAGCAGCATTAGCAGCAGCAGTAGCAGCAGCAGCATTCCCCGGGAAGTTTTGCTGCTGCAGCAAACTGTTATTTGCTGCTGTTTGTTTTATTTGTTTTTTGGATTCGGTAGCTGGGGAATCGAGTCCCGGGCTTGGGGTGTACAGACACCCGAGCGAAACCCTTGGAGAAAATTTGGGACCTTGATTTAAGGGCCAGCAGCAGCAGCAGCAGCAGCAGCAGCAGCGGGAGCAGCAGCGGGAGCAGCAGCGGCTCAGTGGGGGCGCTCAGTGGGCTGGGCTGGCTGGCCAGGGGCTGCCTGGAGAGCCCTGGAGGAGTAAAGAAGTAAAACGTTGGAAATTGGAATTAACTTGAAATTAAAAATAAAAAAAAGAAAAAAGAAAAGCAATTAAAGGGGCGGGGGGCCTCTGGGCTGTCTGGTTGCGCCCCCACTGCAGTGTGTACGGCGGCGCAGGCAGCAGCAGCAGCAGCAGCAGCAGCAGCAGCGGCAGCGGCGGCGGCCAAAAGAAAGGTCTTTGCGCGTTTCCGCGTGTCTAAAAGCTCAAATAAAGAAATTAAAAAGAAATTAAATGCAAATTAGAATTAAAAGAAGAGAAGAAGAGGGCAGAAGGCGCGTCGGGGTGTCTACGCGGGCGCGCTGCTGCAGTGGACTGCAGCTGGTCCGGCCGAGGCGCTGCTGCGGCGCTGCTGCTGCTGCTGCTGCCGCTCCCGAGTCCGTTTTTGCTGCAGCTTTGCATTTCTTTTGAATTAAAAAGCAAACTTTCTCCTTCTGCACATGAGTTGCTGCTGTCTGAGCCTCAGGCTCCCCCGAGGCGCCTGCAGAGGCCGCACAGCCAGATCGGCTGGTGCCCATCGCCGCGGCGATCGGCGCTGCTGCATGCGCGCAAACCCCCGAAACAATTACGGAAAGCTTCCATTTTTTCGATTTGTCTCTTCCGAAAGAAAGATCTTTGCCAAATTCCGACGCAAATTCCAAAAAGAATCGCCAGAACCCACCGGGAACCGCTCGAATCCGCAGCAACCGCGAGGATCAGGCGGACTGCGTGGACCTGGGCTGTCCGTACACCCCAATCGCGCGCACGACACACCACTTGTTTCTCCCTTTTCCTCCAATTACTTTCATTTTTAGTTCCAAAAGGACCTGCTGCAGCAGCAGTTTCTCCTTTTCACTCCAATCTCGCTGCTGCTGCTGCAGCAGCAGCAGCAGCAGCAGCCGCGCCGGTGCCTTCTTGCCGAGCGCCGCCTGCGCTGCCTTGGGCTTTCCCCTCCCGCCCCCTCCGCCCTCAAATTCTTTTCTTCTTTTTCATTTCTTTCCACTTTTGCGTCCTTGCCTTTTGCTGCTGCTGCTGCTGCTCCCTCCGCCCGCTCTGTCTGCCAGCAGCAGCAGCAGCAGCAGCAGCAGCAGCGCCGCAGCAGCCCCGCCGCCCGCACAGCGCCCCCCCCGCAGCAGCAGCAGCAGCAGCAAAAGAACCCCTCCGCCCCTGCGCCCCATTCTCGAGGCGGCTGCCGCTGCTCCTGTCTCCTGCCGCAGCAGCAGAAACCCCGCAGCAGCAGCAGCAGCAGCAGCAGCAGCTCTCGCGCGCCCCGCTGCCGCGGCCGCAGCTGGCCCGCGGCGTTGCTGCAATGATGACTCTGCTGCAGATAAAGTCTTTTGCTGCTCTCATAGATCAGCTGCCACTGGACGTGGAAGAGTCTGAGAGAATAGACACAGCAGCAGAGCAAGCAGCAGCAGGCCCGAGCGCAGCAGCAGCAGCAGCAGCAGACGCAGACGCTGCTGCTGCTGCTGCTGCTGCGGCTTCCGCCTGCGGCGCCGCCAGGACACCCCTGCTGCCCCTGGGGCCCCCGCAGCAGGAAGAGGGGCCCCCAGGGTCTTTTGCTGCTTTTGCAATTCCTGCTGCAGCAGCAGATATGTCCATTATATATCCTTCGGGGGCTTTGCTGCCTCCCGATGGCTGCAGCCAGCTCTTTGGGGGGCCCCCTGCAGCAGCAGACACAGCAGCAGCAGCAGCAGCAGCAGCAGCGCCGCCGCCCCCGGACGCCGCGTTTCCCCCCGTTCCTCCTTTTGCTGCCAGCAGAAATGCTGCTGCTGCTGCTGCAATGCAGCAAGCAGCAGCAGTTGACTTCAGGGACATTGGGGCCCTCAATTCGGGGCCCTTTCATGCTTTTGTGCCTTATGGAGGGGACGATGGCGGGGGTTTTGTTGCTGCTGCTGCTGCTGCTGCAGACGCAGCGGCGGGGCCAGCAGCAGCTGCTGCTGCTGCGGCTGCAGCGCAGGGACTCCACGGCGTCCCGCTGCAGCAGCAAAACGTAGACGGCAGCAGCAGCAGCAGCCGCAGCAGCAACAGCTGGCAGCCGTGGGGCACCCCCCAGCACGCGCCCAGCAGCAGCAGAGCGCACTCTGTCTCAAGGCAGCAGCAGCAGCAGCAGCAGCAGCAGCAAAACTCCAGCGCCAGCATCCACTCGGGCGGCCAAGTCCAGGTCTCCATCCTTTCCCCAGGTGAGGCTTTTGCCCCCTGCTGCTCTTTTGCTGCTGCTGCTCTTTTGCTGCTGCTGCTGTTTTGCTTCTGGTGCTCTTCTGCTGCTGCTGCTATTTTGCTGCTGCTGCTCCTTAGCTGCTGTTCTTTTGCCAGAATTAAATGCATTACGTGCACAAATAAGTGCATTAAATTACAATCAGATGTTATTTCAAAATAATGATAAATATGTTTTTAAATGTTTTAAAATAATAATAAATGTTTCAAAAGGCTGAGGCCCATTTACGCCGCAGTGTACAGACACCTGGACGGCGTGCGGGGCGGCAGCCGCCAGTGCGAGAAATAAATGGCAAATAAATAAATAAAAAGAATAAAAATAATAAATATTAAAACAAATATTAAAAATAAATCAAAAATAATATTAATGAGCGAAAGAAAGGAATGAATAGGCAGCAAATAGGCCACAAGGTGGCAGCAAATTCATCGAGGTGTACATACACCCGAAGATGGCCTATACACCTCACTTCCTTTTTTCAGCGTTTCTTCGTCTTTGAGTTTTTAAAAATGTTTATTCCACAAATTAATATTTATTTATTTAAATATAAATCAAAAACATCCATTTTAATGTATTTACTTTCTTTTTGATATTTGGAGCACATGTGCCTTTAAGCCACTCGGGTGTACATACGCCCCAGCAGCACCAAATGCAAGCTGCTGCTGCTGCTGCTGCTGCTGCTGCATTTGTTACTTATTTTTGCTGCTGCTTTGATCCTCAGTCTTGCCCATTTAATAGAAATAACGTCACCTGCGGACTGCTGCTGCTGCTGCTGCTGCTGCTGCTGCTGCTGCTGCTTGTCTTGAATGTGCATTCTTTGCTGCTGCTTTGCGTTGATTTTGCTGCTGCTTCTTCTTGCTGCTGCTTCGAGGCTCTTTATGCTGCATCCTCTGCTGCGTCTCTGCTGCTAATTTATCATTTATTTATTGTTATTTATTTATTTATTTACTTTTTTATTTGTTTATTTATTTATTTATTTGCTGCTGCAGGAGAAGACGTGTTGGTGACGAGTTTCGGGTGTACAGACACCTCGCTGTGCTGCAACGGCTGCCAAGTGCAGGTCACGAGGGTTTCGCGTTCAGCTTCTCCTTGTCGTTTATCTCCAGTCAGCATTTAATTAAATTAATTTAATTTAATTAATTAATTTAATTTAATTAATTTAATTAAATTAATTTAATTTAGTTATTTCAAACGAGCCAGTTCGGTGCATTGCTTCCGCAGTCAACGCTTCCCAAGCCCTCCGCAACAGCCCACATCTAGGGTTTAGGGTTTAGGGTTTAGGGTTTAGGGTTTGTTCCCTCAGGCGCATTCGAGGCCTTCAACGTCTCCCGCGAGCATAAAAGTCAAGAGCGTCTCTCCTTCAGGTACCGCAGCACGCAGCACGCTAGAATTCATTCCCTAGGGTTTAGGGTTTAGGGTTTAGGGTTTAGGGTTTAGGGTTTGGCGGGGTAGTTTGGTTGTTTGGCTCCGGCTGCATGGCGGTCTGTGCATGCATCAGTCCTGAACTCCAGGGTTTCCAGTTCGTTGCCCAGTGTTTAGGGTTGGAGCTTAACCACAAATTAGGGTTTAGGGTTTAGGGTTTAGGGTTTGCTGTTTCTGCTGCAGGCCCCGACCACCTCGTTCTTTGCCTAGAAACTGACTCAGGCCTAGAGCAGCACGTCACTATAGAGCGCCGCGAGCTGCTGCTGCTGGCTCGGGCTCAGCTGCAGGCCTTTGACGAGGCTGGGGGCCCCCTGGGGGCCCCCTCGTCCTTGGGGGCCCCCCTGGGGGGTCCCCTGGGGGCGCCCCTGGGGGGCCCCCTGGGGGCCCCCCTGGGGGGCCCTCTTGGGGGCCCGCTGGGGGGCCCGCTGGGGGGCGCTCTGGGGGGGCCCCTAGGGGGCCCCCTGGGGGCCCCCCTAGGGGGCCCCCTGGGGGGCCCCCTCGGGGGGCCCCT
>NW_013541493.1:30687-32442 GCF_000499545.2 Eimeria tenella
GGGGGCCCCCTGGGGGGCCCCCTCGGGGGGCCCCTGCTTGGGGGGCCCCCCGGGCCCCTCGGGGGGCCCCCCGGGGGCCCCGAAAACGAGGGGGAGGGCCCCAGCTGGCAGAAGCAAATGCGGAAAGAGCTGGAGCAGCAGCGGCGGCGGCTGCAGCAAAGAGAAGAAGCTTGTCGAAGATTAGAAGAAGAGTTTAAACTGAGAGCAGCAGAAACAACAAAACACAAATTGAAAATTGCTGCTCTCGAAAAGGAAGTCCAAAGAGTGACTGAGGAGAACCAGGAAATCCTCATGCAGAGGGAAGAGGGCAGGCTCATTGTGCAGCGCGAGTTCCTCGGTCAGCCTCTAGGGTTTAGGGTTTAGGGTTTAGGGTTTTGGGGGTCGGCGCTAGGGAACAACGTTTGAGGCAGCGGGAGGCTCAGGGACTAGTGCGTAGGATTTTGAGCTCCAGCTCAGACTTCAGGGTTTAGGGCTTAGGGTTTAGGGTTTAGGGTTTAGGGTTTAGGGTTTAGGGTTTAGGGTTTAGGGTTTAGGGTTTGTGTTTGTTTGAAGAGCGCAAGGGGCGCTACGTGTCGAGGCTGCAAGACTTGCGGCCTTTTCTTGGCAGCTACTTCGAAGACGTTTTGCGGGGCCTCACCAACTGCAGAACCATTGGCCAGCTGAGGTGAGGGTTTAGGGTTTAGGGTTTAGGGTTTAGGGTTTAGGGTTTGCGGAGGGGCTTTTGCGCGCCTGTGCATGCGTTCGGTGCGGACCAGATGATTAATTGTATTCTAAATTCGTTATTTTTTTATTTTTTATTTTATTTCATTATTTCTTTTTATTCATTTATTTCATGTATTTTTTATTTTATTTCTTTTATTTCTTTTGTCCATTTTCTGCCCCTTCTCTTCTCTGTCTATTTCCCTCCTTTTTCTTTCTGCGCCAACCAGCCAATTAAATCCCCCGCAAAGATCCAAACAAATAAACAACTAACAAATAAATAAATAAATTAATTAATTAATTATTATTATTATTTTTTTTTTATTCCCGCAGCACCTGGTCTTCTGTCTTCGACTCCACAGAAGCCATGCCCCTCTGTGTTGTTGCTCAACACATAATTGAACTTTTCAAAAGTGGAATTGCATTTCCTTCTTTCTTTTCTCCTGCTGCAAGTCCCCGAAACTCCACTGCCCTCACGCCCCGGGGGGCCCCCCCGGGGGGGCCCCCCCGGGGGGCCCCTGGGGGGCCCCCCGGGGCCCCCTCCCCGGCCGGGGCCTCCCCGGGGGGCCCCCCGGGGCCCCCCGCTGCCGCGGGGGGCCCCCCAGGAGTACCCCAGGGGCCCCCCGCTGGGGGACCCCCGGGGGCCGGGGCCCCCTGGGGGGCCCCCGGGGCGTTTGCGGGGGCCCTCGGGGCGTGGGGGGGAATGGGGGCCCCCGGGGGGCCCCCGGGGGCCCCCGGAAGTGTGGGGTGCATGCGCGTCACCGGGAGGGGCTGCCTCTCGGAACATATTGTGAGGATTCCATCTTTAACAAATGACTCTCATGTTAGAGGAGATGATGGGGCTGGAGAGGGTTTAACAATTGAGCTGAATGGGGGGCCCCTGGGCCCCTGCAGCAGCAGCAGCAGCAGCAGCTGCTGCAGCAGCGGCTGCTGCAGCAGCGGCTGCTGCAGCTGCAGCTCCTGCGGCGGCGCGCCCCCGCCCGGCGCGCCCTGCAGCAGCCCCGCCCACAGCAGCAGCAGCAGCAGCAGCAGCGAGGGCGCCGCGCTGAGCAAGGC
>NW_013541493.1:32542-37542 GCF_000499545.2 Eimeria tenella
GCAGCAGCAGCAGCGGCCGCGGAGGCAAAACCGGCGTAGGAGCCCCGGAATAAGGGGAAAGTCCACCGGGACCCAAGCAGCAGCAGCAGCAGCAGCAGCAGCAGGTGGACCAGTGGTCCAGTGCGGGTGCAGCTGCAGCAAAGAGCAGGACGGAGCGAGGAAAGAGAAGCGCAAATGAAGAAAAGTTTGAAATAAAAGAAAAGTTGAAAAGTGAAAGCCGCAAAGGTGCGGCTTGCTGCGTCGAGAAGCGCCACGCACGAGATGTACGTACACCCCAAGCTGCGCGTACACCCCAGCTGAGGTGTACGTACACCTCCGACTCTGAGGTGTACGTACACCTCAGCGCTGCGCATTTGCCAAATTGGAAACAAAAGAGAAATGGCAATTAATTTATTTAATTGCTTTCTCGCGCCTTTGTCGCCGCCAGCCGAAAGACTTATTATTATTCCTTTTATTCAAATTCACTTCTTTCAAATTCTAATTTGTTTCTTATTTCAAAATTTAATTTATTTATTATTTCCAATTTTAATTTATTTATTATTTCGAATTTTAATGTATTTATTATTTCAAATTTTAATTCGTTTATTTATTTCAAATCTTTATTATCTATTCCAAATTTCAGTTTGTTCGTTTCTTTCAAATTTTAGTTCATTTATTTATTTCAAATTTTAGTTTATTTATTTACACCAAACTTTATTTATTTATTCCAGATTTTAATTTATTATTTCAAACTTTATTTATTTCAGATTTTAATTAAATTCGTTTATCCTTTCAAATTCTAACTACATTTATTTCCCCTCTTTCGAACTTTAAGTAAAGTCATTTCTTTAAAATTTTAATTAATTCATGTATTTCAAATTTTAGTCAAATTCATTTTTTTAGAATTCCAATTAGATTCATTTCTTCTTCCAGATTGTAATCATTTTTTTCTCCTTTTCCAGATTTTAACTTATTTCTCTTCTTTCGAGTTTTAATTAATTTTAGTTCTATTCTTCCGAACCTTAATTATATTTATTCCTCTTCTCTCAAATTCTATTCAAATTTATTTCTCTTCTTCTGAGTTCTAATTAAGTTTGTTTCTCTTCTTGAATTTTAATTTAATTCATTCCTCTTCTTTTGAATTTTAATTTATTTCTCCTCTTGAAACTCATGCAGAAAGCCGCAAAATCCAAAAAACCTCTCTCGCAATTTAATAAATAAAATGAATTGAAAATGAAAATAAACATTTCCTACTTTGTTTCCACAATTGCACTTTATCTGTTTTACATTTCGCAATTTTTTATTTCTTTTTATTTAAATGTTGCTGCTGGGTTGGGGTGTACAGACACCCCATTTGGTAAATAACAGTGCAAGCCGCTGCCCCACACTTTTGTTTATTTTCATTTGTTTCTCTTTTTGATCTTTTTGTTTCTTTTCTGCTTCTAATTGCTGCTGCTGCTGCTATTTCTGCTGCTGCTGCTGCTGCTGCATTCTGTTTTCCGTATAGCCTCTGTGTTTCTCTTGTGCTTCTAATTGCTGCAGCTGCTGCTGCTGCATTTGTTTTTCTTTATGGTCATTTTTGTTTCCCCTTTGCTTCTCATTGCTGCTGCTGCTGCTATTTCTGCTGCTGCTGCTGCTGCTGCATTCTGTTTTCCGTATAGCCTCTGTGTTTCTCTTGTGCTTCTAATTGCTGCAGCTGCTGCTGCTGCATTTGTTTTTCTTTATGGTCATTTTTGTTTCCCCTTTGCTTCTCATTGCTGCTGCTGCTGCTATTTCTGCTGCTGCTGCTGCTGCTGCATTCTGTTTTCCGTATAGCCTCTGTGTTTCTCTTGTGCTTCTAATTGCTGCAGCTGCTGCTGCTGCATTTGTTTTTCTTTATGGTCATTTTTGTTTCCCCTTTGCTTCTCATTGCTGCTGCTGCTGCTATTTCTGCTGCTGCTGCTGCTGCTGCATTCTGTTTTCCGTATAGCCTCTGTGTTTCTCTTGTGCTTCTAATTGCTGCAGCTGCTGCTGCTGCATTTGTTTTTCTTTATGGTCATTTTTGTTTCCCCTTTGCTTCTCATTGCTGCTGCTGCTGCTGCTGCTCCAGTTGCTGCTGCTGCTGCTGTCGCTTAAGGCTAAAGGGCCCTTACTTGGGCCTCTCAGTAGACACTAATAACTGTAATATAATATTTATAGTTTAGAAAGCTGCTGCAGCTTCTAGGGTTTAGGGTTTAGGGTTTAGCTGACTGCTATTGTTGCTGCAGCGACTACTGCAGCAACGCACGGAAGCAAAGGCAGCTGACAGGTAAATAAATAAATAAATAAATAAATAAATATGATTTGAGATGAAGTTCAAAAAATAAACTGCACAGAAAGCACTTGAGCCTCGGGCGGAGGCTTCGGGTGTATGTACAGCTAGAGGCCAGCAGGTCTATAATTCCAATTCTTATTTTTATTTTTTTATTTTATTTTTTTTATTTTTATTTTTGTTTTTTAATTTTTGTTTTCTTTCTCCCTTTCCAGAAGTCTCCACGCCCACAAATTTGCGCGTGGAATATGTATATATATATATATATATACATTATATATATATATTTATATATTTTATATATGCATTTATACTTTTATATATATTTAAAATATGTTTTTTAAATATACAAATACACACTTTGCGTATTTTGGTCTTCAAGAGGTCGCCTGTGAGGTGTACAGACAGGGGAACATAAATGTGTTTCAAATGCAGCAAATATTCAAATTGCACTTTTGCTTTTTTGCAATTGTTTGTCAACACATTTGCACAAATATTAATTTTTATTTTTTTGTTTTCACTAATTACTTCTTGAAGACTCAACGATGCACAAATTAGCGTGTACGTACACCTGAAGCCTCTGCGCATGCATTTGCTGCACTTGCTACGGCGAGCAGCACAAATCAGGGTTTAGGGTTTAGGGTTTAGGATTTAGGTGGTTGCAAATGGATTTAGGGGGCAAAATGCATGCATGCGCGGTGAGAGGGGAAGACAAAGAGCAGCAAAGAAAGGAATTGATGAGAAATCATTTTGACAGAAAAACGAAAACAAATGGAAAAAAGAAACAAATAGAATTAATAATGCAGCGCAGAGAAACATAAATGGATTTGCTGCTGCTGCTTCAGCGGGAGAAGCGAAGGCGCTGCGCAGCTGAGGTGTACGTACACCCCAGCGAGGTGTCTGTACACCTCAGCGCGCTGCGGCGCACAGCCCCTGCTCGTAAAGCAAACAGTTTAATTGTTCATTTAGAAAAAAAGATAAACCCGCAGAACTAAATCCTTTTATCCAACAAAGAGAAACACCTTTATAAAACCCGAGGGGCCCCCCTCGGGTGTATATACACCTGCACACGTCCAGCAGCCGGGGGCCCCCCTTTCCCAGACTTCCTTCTTCCTGCATGCGCAGCGGCAGTTTCATTTGCTTTCTTTTACTGCAATTAAATCGTTTACTATTATTAAATTAATTTTTAATTTAATTCAAATAAATAAAATTCATAAATAAATTCATTTGAGGCTTCTTTCCACTTGCAGCTTTCCAGCAGCTGTACAGACACCCCGCGGGCCTTCACCATTTCTCCACCATTTTCGAAGATACGGACGAAAAACAAGTCATAAAAAATAAATAAAAACAAACAAAAGTGCAAATAAAACTAATCAATTATATCTCTCAAAGAAGCAAAAAAAGAAATTTAAAAACCCACCCTGTACTTCAGCAGCAAATTGTTGACTTGAAATATTTTTCGAACTGAGTCAATTGGGTAAGTAAACGTTTGGGCCAAAGCCCCGGCAAAGCCCCCGCAGGCCACTGCATGCAGAGGCCCGAAAAAGCCCCTTTTTTCCTGAAAAGAATGCCATTTAAACCACTTATTCATTTATTTATTCATTTATTCATTTATTTATTCATTTATTTGTTCATTTATTCATTTATCTATTCACTTATTCATTTACTTATTTATTTATTTGTGTATTTAGTTTTATTATTTATTTTTTTTCTCTTCAAGCGGCTCATTTTGAACTATTTTATTCCACTGGCAAATTCGGCATTTAATGGTGAAGACATAAATGGCTCTTGTGGTTAATTACAATAAATAATAAATCAAGTAAATAAATAAATAAATATATAAATAAATATACAAATAAATATATAAATATATAAATAAAAAAATAAATAAATAACAAATGAATAACAAATAAATTAATAAATAATAAAAAAATAAATAGTAAATAAATAAATGAACAGATTATAAAAATATCTGGAATTAAATAAACAACTCATTGGCCATCCTTGAGTTGGTGTACCTACGGTGTCTCTACAATATATATATTTTTTAACTAACATTTTTGAATTTATTTCTTTTTTATTAATATTTATTGTTTATTTATTTTTAATTAGTATTTATTTATTTATTTCCTCTTTGTTTAGTAAATTTAATCAATTACTTTTTATTTATTGTTCACTGACACACTCAGAGGCCGCACGCTTCCACGCCTCTCTCGTCTGCCTAGGGCTTAGGGTTTAGGGTTTAGGGTTTCAGATCTAGACTGTAGGGCCTAGGATTAAGGCTCCAAGGGTCTAGCGCCTAGGGTCTAGGGTTTAGGGTTTAGGGTTTAGGGTTTGCCTTGATGTTTTGCTTCAAAGTCTCGTAAGTCAAAAAGGAAATGCTGGCGTAAGGCAAAATGCCTTTCTAGAGCTTAGGGTCTAGCGCCTAGGGTCTAGGGTTTAGGGTTTAGGGTTTAGGGTTTAGGGTTTGCCTTGATGTTTTGCTTCAAAGTCTCGTAAGTCAAAAAGGAAATGCTGGCGTAAGGCAAAATGCCTTTCTAGAGCTTAGGGTCTAGCGCCTAGGGTCTAGGGTTTAGGGTTTAGGGTTTAGGGTTTGCCTTGATGTTTTGCTTCAAAGTCTCGTAAGTCAAAAAGGAAATGCTGGCGTAAGGCAAAATGCCTTTCTAGAGCTTAGGGTCTAGCGCCTAGGGTCTAGGGTTTAGGGTTTAGGGTTTAGGGTTTAGGGTTTGCC
>NW_013541493.1:40042-41064 GCF_000499545.2 Eimeria tenella
TAAATGAAAAGTAATTTGCATTTAAAAGAACATTAACTGAATTAGAGGCCAAATAAGCCTCTGACCGGCCTCGCAGCAGCTGCTGTTTCGGAAAGCTGAAACTGGAAGAAGACGAAGGCTGCAGCTGTGAAGGAGTTGCTGCCAAATCTGCACAAGTCCCACCTGAAGCTTCATTTTAAGGCGGTCTAAAGGATAAACAACAGTTTTGGCAATTGTTCCAGCGATGGATCCGCGTAGAAACTGGCAAGTTGCACAAATGGAGGTGTTGAGGTGTCTAGACACCTCGACGCCCCCAGCCGCAGCCGCCTGCGGAGAAACGCGAAACTCATCTGCAGTCATTTTAATTCTTTTCCGATTCTTCTCATCTTCGCCGAAAAAGCCGAACAAGCCGAACAAGCCTTCGCTGCGCTCCACGCCAGGCCGGCATCGCCGCAGGTCTTCCGCCGCCTTCCCACGGAGGCATTAATTTACGGAGCAAATTTGGTTTTTGCGAACTCAAAATGTCTCATTTTCTTTTCTTTTTCTAAATTTTAAACCAAGGAAAGACCAGCAAGCCCCAGCGCCGCAGATCGCGGCAGCCTCGGGGGGCCCCAGCCCGGACGCGTTTCTTGCATGAAGTCCTTCAGAACTGCTCTCCTTGCCGCCAAAAGCACCATTTTAGTTGTTTTTTGCACAAAAATAAGTGAAATTTGCACTAATAAACATTTAAATTTGCTGAATTCGTCATTTTGTTGATTTATTTCTTCAGAACGGCGCCGCAGCCGCTCGCTGCTGCTGCAGCCGGCGCGACTTCGCCTCTCCGCCCTTCTGCATGCACAACTTCTAGCCATCCTTTTCTTCTTTTTTTTTCTTCTTTGAGACTCTTTTGCAGTTTCAAATCCCTCAAAATGCGTTTCTGCCTCCGAAGCAGCTGAAGGCGCTCGCTCGGGGGCTCCGCCGGCTTGCTGCTGCCAGCAGCAGCGCCAGCGCACTACAGCACGCGCCCCCGCGCTGCAGCAGCAGCAGCAGCAGCAGCAGCAGCA
>NW_013541493.1:41164-53102 GCF_000499545.2 Eimeria tenella
TGCTGAAAAGCCAGCAGCAGCAGCAACGGACGCCCCCGCTGGCCCCGCTGCAGCACATAAGCAGCAGCAATGGAGCATCAGCAGGTTCACAGCGTCTTCTGGAGGCGCACCAGCAGCAGCAGCTGCTGCTGCAGCAGCAGCAGCGCCTCCACTCCCTCCGCACTCCTCCGGCACACAACACCAGCAGCAGAGACGCCAACAGCAGCAGCAGCAGCAGCAGCAGCAAACTGGAGTGAAGGGCCCGACTATTGCTGCTCCTTTGTCTGTACACCGCGGGCGCCTCGACGGGCTCGGGCGCCGGGGCCCGAAGGACCACATAAATTTGTTTGCTGCAGCAGAAGCAGCTGCAGCAAAGCAGCAGCAGCAGCAGCAGCGGTACCTGCTGCAGGCAGGGTACAGCAGCAGCAGCAAAAGCGACTTCGCAGTCATTGCCAGCGAACTCAAAGCCAACACTTGGTATGCAGCAGAAATGCCTTCAAACCTGCGGGCCAGGGCTGAGGAGGAAGCAAAAGCTGCTGCTGCTGCTGCTGCTGCAGCAACTGCAGCAGCAAACAAGAGCAAGACAAAAAAGAACAAATTCTACGAAGACAAACTCAGGGAAAGTCCAGGCCGCCCAGCAGCAGCTGCTGCGGGGGGCCCGCAGCGCAGAGAAGACCCCGTAGCAGCAGCTGCTGCTGCAGCAAGAAACCGCATGCTGCTGGCTCTCCTGCAGCAGCAGCAGCAGCAGCAGCAGCGGGGAAAGCACCCGCCAGGGGACTCTGCGGACTCTGCTTCGCCGCGACTTGCGGTGTCTGTACAGCACAGCGAGGAATGCGTGGCCGTTGACTCCGACAGCAGCAGCAGCAGCAGCAGCAGCAGCAGAAGCCACCGAAGCAGGAGCCGCAGCAGCAGCAGCGACGTGTGCATAATTGCAGAACGTCGGGTGTCTAGGGAGGCTGCTGGAGCGAGCAGCTTTAATTGCAGCAGCAGCAGCAGCAGCAGCAAAAGGCAGCATAAAAGCAGCAGCAAGGCAGCAGCAAATAAAAAGGATAAACGCAAACGATTGAAAGAAAAAGAACAAAAGATCTTCAAAAAGCTGAAGAGGAAGTGGCTGCTGCAGGCACTGGAAATGCAACCTCAGACACAAGCAGCAACGTAGCGCATGCAGCAGCAGGAGAAGCAGGAGAAGCAGCAGCAGCAGAAGCAGCAGCAGCGTGCGCGTCTTTAGCGGCAAATAGGGCGCCCGTTTGTTACGGCCGAAGCAGCTTTTGCAGCCGTTGTAGAACTGCTGCTGCTGCTGTTGCAGCTGTTGCAGACGCCCACTGCCGCTGCAGCAGGCGCTGCAGCTGCTGCTTGCACTCTTGCCGCTGCTGCTGCTGCTGCAGCAGCAGCGTGTCTCGTGTTGTCTTTCAAGGACAATTAGAGCCTTGAACTTAGTCAATTTATTTTAGTTGAGCAGCTAGGCAGGTGTCTGTACACCGCAGCACGCAAGTACTGGGCGGAATGGCCTTTCGCATTTGCGGTGTACGTACACTGCAGTTCGAGCCGAGAAAAGAAGAAAAAGGGGAAAAGTCCTTCACAAACTATTTGCTAATTTTTAATTATTTAATTACTCAATTATTTTCAAGTTGAAGAGCCGCAAATAAAGAAACAACATCTAAAGCGACCCTCCGGGCTTTTCGGTTTCGACACCGACCAGGAATTGGGGTGTATGTACACCTGGCGACGCCAAGCAGTGCGTCTGCGCTGCTGGCAATTAATCACAATTCTTTATTAATTCCAGCAATTAATTACAACTTTTAATTAATTCCACTTAATTAATTTCAAAAACTTCTGAAGAACTTGCAGACTTCAGATGTACACACCCACCAGGTGTACGTACACCCGGTGTACGTGCACCAGGTGTACGTACACCGCAGAAGCAGCTGCGCTTCGGGTTTCGAGCAGTCTGCAGGTTAAAAAGGAACTCTTTCTTTTGAGTTCTTTTTAGTTCTTTTTATTCACAACATTATTCTCTAAAATCATATTTATTACTCTGAATCCAACAATACAGTGCGAAATCGGAAAAATAATTTCATTTCGTTTTCATCTGCTGCCAGCCTTTTGCCCATTTGCAATTTCTGTGGCTTTCTGAATTGCTTCTCTGGGGCTCAAGTGCGGCTGCTGCTGCAGCAGAGCCTGCAGCACTTCCATGTCCAGCTTCCTCTGCTGCTGCTGCTGCTCTTGCTGCAGCTCCGTTTCTGCTTCGAGGTCCAAAGGTCTTCCCGCGGGCTCGGGGCCTTCCCCGCGCTGCTGCTGCGCCTCTGCCTTTGAGGGGCGCAGTGCAGCAGCAGCAGCAGCAGCTGCTGCTGCTGCTGCAGCAGCAGCCTCTGCAGCTGCTGCAGGCGAAAGGCCGGAGCCGCGCTGATGCTGCTGCTGCTGCAGCTGCTGCGTTGCTGCTACCAAAAGACTTTCAACATAAGCCAAAAGCGCAGGGGAATCCATTTCCTTTATTTCTTCTCTGTAAGAATCGAGTCGCTGCAGCAAACGCCTGAGAGCGAGGCTTGCTGCTCTTTGGTCCGCTGCTGCAGCCTGGAACTGCTGCTGCTGCTGCTGCTGCTCCAGCTGCTGCAGCTGCTCGTCTGCTGCCGCCAGCTGGCTGCTGAGAGCAGCGCGGCGGCGAGCAGCGGCTTCTTTCTTTTCAACTTCTCTTCTTCTGTGTCTCTTTGAAGAAAACCAATTCAACAATTCTTTCGCCAAAATGATGCATGCAGAAGCAAGAAAGAGCGCTAAACCATTTGCTGCTACATCCCCCCAGAAGCCCCGCTGCTGCTGCAGCCGCGCTTCTTGGAAGTCTATTGGAACTTCTGAAACATTTCCATTAGAGTCTACAACTTTGAGATGCACTGAAGGCTGGGGATTCTTTTTCAACAAGAAATGATCTGAAGCGGCATCTGGCGCGCGCAAGGTGCTGTCGCCAGCTGCAGATACACCCCAGGGTGTACGTACACCTCGCGCAGCAGACACCGACAGCTGCTGCTGCTGCACCTCTTGCGGCTGCGTAGCCAGCGAAGATTCAATAGCGATTGTCTGCGGGAAAGCCTTCGAAATAAAAAGGGAAAATAAAAGAAAGAGAAAACGTAGTTTTGCCTCCATGGTGGTTCGTGAACGGGGCGGAAGTGACTCCGATTTGCAGCTTTCCAGCAGCAGAAAACGAAGATCCGCAGCACTACGCCGCTAAAATGCCTCTCTTTTCAAGTTTCAGAATTTCATTTTCAAAAAGAATTCCCTTTTAAACTGAAAATCCGAAAAAGAAACGAAAAGAGGCGGCGGAGGCAGAGACAACGCAGGGAGCTGCTCCCAGTTCAAGAAACGGCCCGGGGCCTCGGGACTGAAGCTTCCGCCGAAAATGCACTTCTTCGAAAGAAATCAAATTCAATTCAAATAAATTAAAGGGAATTTCGAAAAGAATTGGCCGAAGATCGCAGCCGAAGAGCCACTGGCTCGATTCTGGTCAGCGACGCCGCCGCAAGCGCCGCCAGGCCGCCTTACCTGTCGAATAGAAGTGTAAACTGATTTCTTTTGCAATTCAATTCTTCAAAAAGGAATTAATTGACTCAATTTTGAATTTTAAAAGCCTTTGATTCGCGAATAGGGACCCAACTTCCCCCGTTCATGTCCGCGGCGGCCGCCACGCTTTGGGGCTGCTGCTGCAGCAAACCTGCATGTGGCTTTCCCGCTAAGGAAAGACCAGCGGAAAAAGCCAGAAAAGATCTTTAAAGTTAAATGTAAATAATCAAAACTCTTTTAATTATTCAAAACAAAAGAAAGCAGCAAAAAATTGCACTTTCTTTCTTTTCTTGAATTCAAAACGGCCGCTTCTCCCAGGCCGATAGTTCAGTTGGATAGAATGCCCGGCTACGGACCGGGTGGTCGTGGGTTCGAATCCTGCTCGGCCTACTCTAATTTTAATCAATTATTCAATCAATTAATCAAAATTTTGTTTTAATTCTCATTTATATTCTTATTTAAAGAAAGAATTTAGACCATTTTCGAGATTCTGTGCAGGATTCGCCGAACTGCAGCAGCAGCAGCAGAAGCAGCAGCAGCATCGGCAGCAGCAGCAGCAGCAGCAGCAGCAGCGTTGGCTGCGGCTGCAGGCGCTTCGTAGTTCGTCGGGCTGCATGCGTTTGGTGTTTCAGTTGAAATGAATTCTTTTTGAAATATAAACAAATAAGAAGCAGCAAGTGTCGAGCTGCTGCTGCTGCTGTGCCATCTGGGCTGCCACTCGCTAGTATTTCCTTGCATCTCAGCTGCAGCAGCAGTTTGCTGCGTCTATCTTTCTTTCTTTGTGCAATTATTTTATTTATTTTGAACTTCTTTGCAAATTAAAAACGAAAAATCCGCAACAGTCTCAGCTGTACGTACACCAGAGGAAGGCGGGCGCCCGGCGTCGTCTAGCAGCTCAATTTGAATTATATCATTTAAGAAAGCAACAAGCAGCATTTGTCTTTTATTCTTAGGGTCAAATGTGAAAAGAAGCTGCAGCATTTTGTTTCAAATCTTCCTGATTTCTTTTTTATTCGAGTTTCCACTTTTCTCCTCTGCGGTGTACATACACCTCGCGGCTTCGCCTGCCTTCAACCTGCAGCAGCTCTCCACCCATTCACTTTTATTTCTTTTGCACATGTCCAACAGCAGCAGCAGCAGCTAAAGGAGAAGAGCAGCAGCATGCTGGGGCCCCCTGTGGGGCTTCAGGGGGCCTCGGGGGGCCCCCCAGCCTATCCTGCTGCTGCTGCTGCTGCTGCAGCGGGAGCAGCAGCAGCAGCACCGGGCGGCCCGCAGCAGCAGCAGCAGCTGCCGCCGCCGCTGCCGGGCACCCTCGAAAACTCAGATGGTGCTGCATTTAGTGCTGCAGCAGCAAAAAGAATTAAAAACAGAATTAAAGAAATTCTAAAATGGAAAAGAGATTCATTTCCCGGTGGACAGCCAGTCTCTTTGTCTATGCAGAATATTACGGGCAAGCTGCCATCCAAACCCTAAACCCTAAACCCTAAACCCTAAGCCTTAGTTGATTATCTCTTTATGTATTATTTTATCACTCATTATTTATTGTTTATTATTTATTTATTTATTTATTTGTTTATTTATTTATTTATTGACTTATTTATTTATTTAGACTTAAATATTATTTGTTTTTATAACCCCACATTTGTCTTGCTGCTGCCTTTGTCTTGCTGCGCAAAGCGAAGTCTAAATAAATAAATAAAAATATAAATGCAAATAAATATAAACATAAATATAAATATAAATATAAATATAAATATAAATATAAATATAAATATAAATAAATGTAATTATATATTTAAAAATAAATTTTAGATATAATGCAAATAAAAGTATAAACGGCGTTTATATTTGCGCCCAAGACTGCAGATGCTTCTTATAAACTATATTAAAATCTTGTGTTAATCACTTGCTGCTGCTGCAGCAGCTGCTGCTGCTGCTCCGCTTGCTGCTGCTGCTTCTACTGCCTCTCTTGCTGCTGCTCTGCTGCATCGCTTGCTGCTGCGAGTGCTTCTTTTTGACTCGTTTGTTGCTTTACTTGCTGCTGTTGCTGCTGGTGCTTCCTCATTTGCTGCTGCTCAACTTTCTGCTGATGCCTCCCCTGCCTCATTTGCTGCTGCTTCACTCGCTGCTGCTGCGCTTGCTGCTGCTGCTGCTGCTGCTGCAGAGCTGTTTCGTAACGCGTACGTTGCATGCGAGAAGACCGACGGAATTCGCTTCTTGTTATTTTCAAAAGACAGAAGAATATACCTTATTGGCAGACGCGACGAGGTAGCTGCAGCAGCTGCAGCAGCAGCAGCAGCAGCAGCAAACGCAAGCACAGCAGCAGCAGCAAAAGCAAGCACAGTAGCAGCAGCAGCAGGAGCAGGGCAAAACGCA
This sequence comes from Eimeria tenella, assembly GCF_000499545.2. Classification (NCBI taxonomy): domain Eukaryota; phylum Apicomplexa; class Conoidasida; order Eucoccidiorida; family Eimeriidae; genus Eimeria; species Eimeria tenella. The sequence goes on from NW_013541493.1 coordinate 47,069, forward strand.
GTGCAGGCAGCAGCCACAGAGCAGTACCTGTAGCAGCAAAAAGCAAGCGCAGCAGCTGCCGCGCCCGAGACGCTGCCTACAGCAGCAGCAACAGCAGCAGCAAACACAGCAGCAGCAACAACTGCAGCAGCAGCAGCAGCAGCAGCAGCAGTCAGCTCGTTGGAAGGCGAGCGAGGGAACCATCCAGCGAATGTACCATCATTGATCTCAGTTGGATTTAATTTATGATTTATTTATCATTTTTATTTATTTGTTTATTAATTTATTATTTATTTATTTATTTATTTGTTTATTTGCAGGTCCGCGAGATCAGCGAAATGTATCTGCCGCGGGCGGCGGACAGCAGCGAAGCGCAGGAGGAAACTTTGCTGGACGGGGAGCTGGTACTGGTGAGTTTGGACGGAATTAAGTGGAAAAAGAGTTCAAAAATGAATTTAAAACAATTAAAATAATAAATTTAATCTTTTGTTTCATAATTTGCGCCGTTTAAACGCACAGATCCATCCATTTGGCCGCGCAGGAGCTGCAGCAGCAGCTCCTGCGCTCCTGCAGCTGCTGCTGTAGGCTGCGGCGCCGAGCCATTTGAATTCAAAATAAGATTAAAAATTAACTCAAAATAAATGAATAAATAAATAAATTGATGAATAAATTAATGAATAAATTAATAAATAATAAATAATGAATAATGAATAAAAAAATAAAATGAAAAGAAAAAGAAACAAACTGAACAAATGCATTTGGAGCGCCTTAGATGTCCCACTTAATAAACAATTCGAATTTCAAATTTGCCGAAGTTCGAGAAGCAACAGCAGCAGTGGCAGCAGCAGCAGCAGCTGCTGCTGCTGTTACATTTTATTCTGCTGCTGCAGCTGCTGTTGCAGCTACTGCTGCTGCAACTACTGCTGCTGCTGCTGTTGCAGCAGCTGCTGCTGCTGCTGCTGGGCGTTGCAGGACCAGCTGGAGGGCGCAGCTGTTTGGCGGTTTTTAGTTTATGATTGCATTTCAATTGATGGAAATGAAACAATTCAAAAGTTGAATCTTTTGAAGCGGCTGCACGCAGTGCGGAAGCAAGTCATAGAGCCGCTGCTGCTGCTGCAGCTGCAGCAGCAGCAGCAGCAGCAGACAGCAGCGGCAGCTGCAGCAGCAGTGGGAGACTCGCTGCCCCTGTGCAGCAAACCGCCCATGGAGATTTACCTCAAGGTAATGCCCTACTCAAAAAAATTATTTTTCTGAATAATTAAATAAATAAATAGGCAAATAAATAAATAAATAAATAAATAAATAGATGTTTTATATATTTACTTGCTGTGGCATCCAACGGGCCAATTCGCCACTCTCGAGTTAACCCCTTCTCACGCTTCGCTGTTGCCGCCGCCGCCGCTGCTGCTGCCGCTGCTGCTGCCGCTGCTTCTGCCGCTGCCGCCGCTGCTGCTGCTGCTGCTGCTGCTGCGTGCAGGACTTTTTTGAAATATTTGACTTGAACAGCATTCGCTGTTTGTCGCTGCGGCTGCCGCATCCTTCAGATGGAATTATTTTTACTCCTGTGGCTCCGCCCTACATCACAGGCACTTCGCCTTTGCTGCTCAAGTGGAAGCCGCCCCACCTCAACACCGTCTGCTGCTGCTGCTGCTGCTGTGCTGCTGCTGCTGCTGCTGTGGTGCTGCTGCTGCTGTGCTGTTGCTGCTGCTGCTGCTGCTGCTGTGGTGGTTTGGGCGGTTGTTGCTGCGGCTGCTGCTGGATCCTGTTGCTTTGGCGGTTGTTGCTGGGGCTGCTGCTGCTGCTGCTGTGGTTTGGGCGGTTTTCGCTGGGGCTGCTGCTGCTGCTGTGGTTTGGGCGGTTGTTGCTGGGGCTGCTGCTGCTGCGGCTGCTGCTGCTGCTTCGGCGCTTCTTGGTGCTGCTGCTCCGGCCGTTGTTGCTTCGGCGGTTGTTGCCGAGGCTGCTGTTGCTTCTGCGGCTGCTGCTGCTGCGGCAGCTGTTGCTTCTGCGGCTGTTGCTGCCATGGCTGTTGCTGCTGCTGCTGAGGCTGTTCTATCGCGACCCTGCGGAGCAACTATGGGCTGCTGCTGCTGCGACAGTCGCGTCTGCTGCTGCTTTTGCTGTTACGTGCTGCGCTGCTGCTGCTGCAGTAGATATTCACATGCTGCTGCTGCTTCTGCAGCTGCTGCGGCGTGTCTTCTCATCTCGTTTGTTCAACCTTCTTCATTTGTTCATTTCTATTTATTTATTTATTTATTTATTTATTTATTTAACATAGTTTATTTTTGTTTTTTTTATTTTTCTTTCAGGTTGATTTCAGCGTTGAGCCCGTCTACGACCTAAATGGAATCCCCCAAATTTTCATTTTGTGCGCCGGCTACAGAGTAAGTGAAAAATAAATAAATAAATAAATAAATATAAATAAATAAATAAATATAAATTAATTAATTGATTAATTAATTAGAATGATAAATATGATCTGAGAGCCAGTTCAAGACTTGTTTAAGCAGCATACCGGCAGCAAAACGCCCGCAGCAGCAGCAGCAGCAGCAACGGGGGAAAATAAGAGTTGGAAGTGATAATAAAATGTAAATTAAAAGGATAATAAACATTAGATGGAAACAAATAAATGAAAATAAATGCGAAAAGATAAAATGGTTTCTTTGCTGCTAGGGTGTACGTACATTCGCGGGGCTGATTTTGGCTCCCTATGGAGACTTCTATAAAGAACTTTACGAACTCGCTTGGTGAGAAATAAAACAATTAAATGAATTAAATTAATTAGTTAATTAAAATAAATAAGTAAGCTGAATAAATTAATTAATTAATTAAAATAAATAAATAAATAAGTTCTCAAGAAGTCCCACAGGTGCGGCTAGTTGGCCTTGGCTGAGTGCGTGGGCGCAGTTAGGGTTTAGGGTTTAGGGTTTAGGGTTTAGGCTTTAGGGTTCAGGCTTTGGGGCCCAGGGTTTCGGGTCCAAGCTTTAAGCTTTAGGGTTTAAGGCCTAGTGTGTGGGGTTTAGGGTCTAGGCTTAGGGTCTATGCTTAGGGTTTAGAGTTTAGGGTTTAGGGTTTAGGGTTTAGGTTAAGAGTAGGGTTTAGGGTTTAGGGTTTAGGGTTTGTGGGCGTGTCGTGCAGCAACGGGTGCGCGTCGGGTTTGATTGTGGAGTGTTTCTGGCGGCCAAGTGCCCCGGTGTTTACCTTTTACCCTTTGCTGCAGCAGCAGCAGCAGCAAACTCTGAAGCAGCAGCAGCAGTGGGCAGCAAGAAACCAGGGCCACCCCATGTACGACTTCGACAGGGGCCACTGGAAGGAGGGCGGCTGGGTCGCGGAGAGAATCCGCACAGTGAGGCTGCTGCTGCTGCTGCTGCTGCTGCTGCTGCTGCTGCTGTGGGTCAGGATGCTGCTGCTGCTGCTGCCGTGGTCAGGCTGCTGCTGCTGCTGCTGTGGGTCAGGATGCTGCTGCTGCTACGGGTCACGCTGCTGCTGCTGCTGTGGGTCCGGCTGCTGCTGCTGCTGCGGGTCAGGCTGCTGCTGCTGCGGGTCAGGCTGCTGCTGCTGCTGTTGCCGCTGGTGCTGCTGGGCTTGCTGCTCGTGCCGTGGCTGCTGCTGCCGCGGGGAGTGCTGCTGGGCTTGCTGCTGCTGCTGCTGTTCAGGCTGCCACTGCTGGCGGTAACGCTGCTGCTGCTGCCGGTGTTCGTGCTGCTGCTGTTGCTGCTGCTGTTGCTGCCGCTGCTGCTGCGTGGTCGTCACTGGCTAGCTAGCTAGCTGCTGGAGAGGCTGAGTTGAGTTGCTACTGCTGCTGCTAATTATTTAAAAGCATTAAAGCCTTTAGGATTCATTTAACGATTTTTTTAAAATAAAAAAATAACTTTTTCTATTTCGATGCAACAAAAACCTTTCTCCTGCATCTGTGCCACCATGCGTGTTGTGCAGTATGTGGTTTGGGAAGGCCGATGATACTAAACACTAAACCCTAAACCCTAAACCCTAATGTTGATATAGTGCAACACTCACCTTTGCTGCTGCGGCTGCAGGATAAGGCAATGCCCAACGACATGAGGGTCCTAATGAACGTCAAGCGGGTAAGCAGCAGCAGCAGCAGCAGCAACAGCAGCGGCACAGGCCGCAAAACCAGATGCAGCAGCAGCAGCAGCAGCAGCAGCAGCGCCTCAGTAGTAAGTGCAGCAGCAGCAGCAGCAGCAGTAGTATCTAGACGCAGATGAAGATCACTGCTTTTCCCCGGCATCTGTGGCTGTGCGCTTCTTCGTCCAAGTCTTCCCTCCAGCCCATTTACCCACACTTCTGCGACTGCTGCTGCTGCTGCTGCTGCTGCTGCTGGTTGTTTGGCAGAGCATAGACGACGGGGTGAGTTTCCTGGCGCTGCAGCAGGAAATAGAAAAGTACAAACAGCACAAGAAGCCGAGAGTGGCAGACCAGTGCACTGGAGTGTCTAGAGAGTCTGCTGCTGAGGTTTCTGCTGCTGCGAAGTCGAAAAGGGCCAAAAAAGAATAATTATTTGCTGCCAATTTATAAATTTAATTCCAAAATGAATTGTTTAACTATTTAATGCAACTTCAGCCAATGCAGCAAATGTTTTTCTTGTTTTGACGCGGCCCAGACGAACTGCAAGCTTTCAGGGGTTTTGGGTTTCTTCGTCTCCCGTAATGCGAGAGGGGGCCAGGCCACAATTGGGGTTTAGGGTTTAGGGTTTAGGGTTTAGGGTTTAGAGTGAGGTTTTGAGCCCTTAGGTGTTCTAGCAGGAAACGTGGAATTAGTTTTGCTGCGGGTTCGACAGCTGTAGGCTAATAGAGTTTCCCCTCTACTGTCTTTTCGATCTCGGAAAAAAGTTAAGATTTCGGCCACGAGCGAGCATTTTCAGTTTATTTGTGCGCTTTAAATGCAAATTCATGTTTTTAGTTTTAGTTTTTTAAATGCAAGTTCCTTTTTCAATTGCGGAAGCTTTCGCGCGCCTGGTTCCGTCGCAAGTAGCCACCTGAAGCAACCCGGCGGCTGTGCAGGATTCACAAAAAACGTTGTCTTAGCGGCCGCCGCCTGCATAAATGAATAAATAATTTCTATTAGTGGAATTAAAAGGAATAACTTTTTTCTTTATCAGCTTTATTTGAATATTTTCGCATCAGAAGGAGAAGGACCGCCCACTGGTGTCGGCAGAGCCGCCCGCTTCGTGGCGGCGCTGTCTGAAGCTGAACTGCCCTTTTAGGAGGCTATTTTTCGTCTCAAAAGAGTAAATGAAGTGTTTTTCGGGAATAAGTTGGTATTTTATTCCATTTGGCGTCGAGATCGCAGGTGATCAGCGGCGATTTCCTTGCGAACTTTGTTCTAGCAGTCACGAGCCACTAGGAACGGCGCAGGCACCCAGGACCCGGTACCGAACCACGTGCTGCCCATTATTTTCCCGGAAACTTCAGCTTTGTTGATTAAAAGCATTAATATCCGTTCGCCGCATCTCAAGGCATTTCTTTTTTTGATTTTTTTGTCCTCCTCCTCGATTGAGCGCGGGATGCGGGTCAGCCAGCGGCTGCGGTGCAGCGGGCCTGTGAGACACGGCGCTGCGAGCCTTCTCAGCCCTCTTAAGGGGCATTTACAGTATCCAGTTGGACCATTTGACTCACTAAAATGCATGCAGTTGCTTCCTTTCCAGCGCGGGAGGCAGCAGAAGAGCCGCGCGCTGCTGCTGAGGGCCCCTGCGACGAAGCTGCTGAACTAGACGATCCGCTGATCTCCGCCATCCTCCACTCCCTAGCAGCATTTGGCCTCGGAGTGGCGCAGCTATCAGCTGCAGCGGGCCCTCCAAGGCCCCAGCAGCAGCAGCAGCAGCCGCAGCAGCAGCAGCAGCAGCAGCAGCAGCAGCAGCGGCGGCAGCAGGGTCCAGAAAGTGGAGTCGGAAGTGTCCTCTTGTTCCAGGACTTCTGCCGCGCTGTTGCCCTCTCTGAGCTTCCACTAACTCGCCTGCAGCTTCCCCTAGCACAGGACGGCCCCCCAGCTGCTGCTGCTGCTGCTGCTGCTGCTGCTGCTGCTGCTGCTGCTGCTGCTG
>NW_013541493.1:53202-76411 GCF_000499545.2 Eimeria tenella
CTGCTGCTGCTGCTGCTGCTGCTGGGGGTGTTTCTGCTGCTGCGCGCTTCTCCCCAACTGATCCCATTGCCTTTTCTGCTGCGCTGCAGCAACTTCACTCGTTGCTGCTGCAGCTTTTGGTTCCCAGCGAGGCCCCCAGACTCAATGAAGGAGCCTTTTGCAAGTAAGGCCAGCAGCAGAGCAGCAGCAGCAGAGCAGCAGCAGCAAAGCAGCAGCAGCAAAGCAGTAGCAGCTGCCTTGCACCGTATAATATGTCAAACACGAACAAGTTAAGGGCACCTGCAAGCTCTCTATATGTTATAAACCATATTTTATATTTTCTGCATCTAAATAGAATTATCATTTGTTCATTTTGTTCAAACTCTTTTAATTTCACCACTATACTTTTGCTGCAAAAATTTACGCGCAACGAAACAAACACAAGCGAATCCCCCTCTATGCTGCTGCTGCCGCTGCTGCTGCTGCTGCTGCTGCTGCTGCGTTCAGCTGCCCCTACCACGTGCCCGCTGTGCAGGAGAGCCGGCGGCAGTCTCACGGCGAGCGGCAGCTGTGGGGCCCCTCCCATTTTTGTTTATTTATTTTATTTCGAGTTTTTCATTTTTGCTGCCGCCTGCGCAGCAGCAGCGTGCTGTACTCAGCCTTCCTGCTGCTGGTGTGCACCTGCAGCAGCAGCAGCAGAAGCAGCAGCAGCAGCGGCGTAGGCAGCAGCAGCCCCGCAGCAGCAGCAGCAGCAGCAGCAGAACAAGACCCGCTGCTGCACTTCCTGGCTTCTCTTTGGAAGCTCTGTGACGAAGCAGATTTCATTCTTAAAACTCTAAACCCTTTGGAGTCTCGTCACTGGCAAGCAGCAGTACTTAAGGACCCAAACGCTGACCCTTCCCCCCTGGGGGGCCCCCCAGGGGGCCCCCCGGGGGGCTTTCCATTCGACGCAGCAGAGGGGCCCCCCGGGGGCCCCCCAGCAGCAGAAACGTACCCACTTGACCCTCCAGACGAGCCCACTCCAATAGCTGGCATGGCTTTCCCCAATGGCTGCGGCCTGCCGTACGTCTGGGGGCCCCCTGGGGGCCCCCAGGGGGGCCCCCCCGGGGGGCCCCAGGGGGGGCCCCCCGGGGGTCCCCCCAAAGGGGGCTCGCCTGCTTGTTTGCTCCCAAGGGGCAGCCGGAAGAGCAGCTCTTCTCTGCGTCGGCTTTTAAGTGTTAATTCTTTGTCTCGAGCAAATTCAAGAGGAGGGAGAGATAGGAGAGACTTGCCTTGGGGTGCATGCGCTGCTGCTGCAGCAGGACAAACAGCAGCAGCAGCAGCAGCAGCGGGCTGCCACTCCTGCTTGCTGCTGGCCATCTCCAGGTGCCAGTGCGTCGCCTACGTTAGGGGGGTCCTCGCGGGGCTGCTGCCTGTGCTGCTGTGGTCTTACTTGACCCGCATTTTGCTGCCGCTGCAGCAGCAGCCGCTGCTGCACCTGCTGCTTCCCGTCCTGGAGCTTGCTGCTAGCGACAGCAGCGCCGCCACAGACAGCCAGCAACCAGCTGCAGCAGCAGCAGCAACAGCAGACGCAGCAGCAGCGCAAGCAAAGGATGGGCCCTGCCCTGCTTCCTTTTACCCTTCGCTGCGGCAGCGGCTGCTGCTGCAGCAAGGGGGGCCCCACTACAGCTGCTGCGAGTCTCTGGGGCTCGAGGGTTTGCTGCTGCTGCTGGCGGGCAGCAGCACCCGGGCCCCCATGCGCCGCAGCAGAGAGGGGTGGAATTCCTGCAGCTCTGCTGCTGCTGCTGCTGCTGCTGCTGCACTACCCGACACCCTCAGACTTGTGGAGCCCCGGGGAAGCCAATCCGAGGGCAATTTGCTGCTGCAGTTCTTGTCAGCTTTTGCTGGGGGCAGCAGCTGCAGCAAGTTGCTGCAGAAGCAGCAGCAGCGCAGCCGCCGGGCGCAGCAGCTGTCCAGAAATGGGACGACCCACAACCGACGCACGCGTCTCCTGCAGCAGCAGCAGCAGCTGCTGCTGCTGCTCCTCCAGCAACTCCTGCTGCAGCAGCAGGCTGCTGGGCGCAGTGCGCTCTGTGGGCGCAGCAGCAGCTGCTCCTGTGCCCCGACAGCCACATGGCTCTAATTGCTGCTGCATTTGCTGAGGCTGTGGCGAACCCTCTCGGTTTTGCTGCTGTGTCTCTCGAGGCGCTGGTGCCGCAGCCCGTCGTGCAGCCAGAGCTGCAAGAGCAGCAGCAGCAGCAGCAGCAAAAGCAGCAAGGCGGGCAGGCTCTCGAGATCGATGCCCTGGCTGCCCGGCTCGTGGACTCAGCGCTGATGCAGGACCCGTGGCACTGCAGCAGCAGCAGCAGCAGCAGCAAGAACAGCAGCAGCAGCGAGAAGCAGCAGAGCGAGATGGAGGGTAAAGCTCAAGAGGGCCCCCAGCTCCCCTCGCTTTCTGCCCCAGGAGGAGCAGCAGCAGCAGCTGCTGCTGCTCCTGCCAGCAGTTTGCTTTCTATGGAGGAGCTGCTGCAGCTGGAAGTGGACCCGTGCCAAACTGGCCGCGCGTACTTTCCTGTGGGCGAGGCGCTGCTGCTGCAGCTGTGCAAGACAGTAGGGGCTTTGCTGCACTTGCACAGTAGCAGCAGCAGCAGCAGCAGAACTCCCTGCTGTGCCATTCCCCTAGGTGGCGTTGCTGCTGCTACGAGTGCAGAAGCAGACACGCAACAGCAGTGGCAATCGGAGTTGCTGCTGGCGCAGCAGCACGACGGCCTAGTGCAGCAGCAAATACAGACCTTGCTACAGCAAGCAGCAGCAGCAGCAGCAGCAGCAGCACGCAGCAGCACTGGCAACAGCACTGTCCAGCAGCAAGCTGAACGGTCCAGCTCCAACGGCTGCGTCGCTGCAGCGGTTGTCCCTGCTGCTGCGCTGCAGCATCAGTTGCTGCTGCTGCTGCTGCTGCACCAGGTGCATCACTTCGGCTGCAATTGCTGCTGCTGCAGCACAGAAACCACGGGGTGTATCCGCACTTCTCAATTACTCTACCGCACAGCAGCAGCATACAGGTCAACGCAGCCTCATGCAGGGGGCCTCCAGGACCCCTTGGGGGCCCCCCCGGGGGCCCCTCTGGGGCCCCCTCTGGGGGCCCCTCTGGGGGCCCCTTTTGGGGCCCCCAAGTACCCTTTGTGGAACTTGATGAAGCAACAAACAGTAAGCGCGCGGCTACGCTCAGCAGCAAAAAGCTGCATGCATAGGGCTGAAAGAGAGTGGCTGCCGCGCAGCTACTGGGCTTTTGTTGCTCTGGCAACCCTCAAGTAAACCTGCACCAGGGTCTAGGGTTTAGGGTTTAGGGTTTAGCGTAGGGTTTAGAGCTGCTGCGCCAACAGTCGCAGCCTCAAGCCACTGCCTTGAAAGCTGCTTCACAGTCCGAGAAGTCTTCAGGGTTTAGGCCTAATCTCTCACTTCAGGGTTTAGGACTTAGGGCTTAGGCTTTGCATCTATGCGCGGTTTAGTGGCAAATAAATAAATGTGAACTTGAAAGAAGAGACATGCTAAGCCAGCAGTAGCACCAGTGTCTGATTGGCCCTGCGCAGACATCTAGCCTCTGAGAATCTGAATACCCAGTCAGCTAGCTAGCTCATAATGTGATTATCCAGCTAGCTAGCCAGCTAGCTACGCGAATATCCAGCTAGCTAGCCAGCAACGCAAATAGCCAGCTAGGTAGCTAGCTAGCCAGCTAGCAACACAGATGCCCAGCCAGAGAGCTAGCTCGTTCGATAGCTAGCTAGCGAGCGGCGCGGAAGCCCAACCAGCTAGCTTGCTAGACACTTGCCAGCTAGCTAGCTAGCTAGCTCAACTATCGCCCCATAACTGGCTAGCTTGCCAGCGTAACTGCCATCAAGAGCAAAGCCTTGCTGGGCCCCTAACGAAACCCTAAACCCTAAACCCTAAATAAGCCCTAAACCCTCGCTGAAGGTTAGAGCTACGCTGGAAGCAATAAACTTTGACGAGGCGTTTCTGAGTTTGTCAGCCGTTTCTTTTTGCTGTTTTGGCAGCAGCAAGAGCTGTCCGCAGCAGCAAATGCCCTCACGCCGCGCCCCTGCTGCAGCCGTGGAATACAGAACAAATTCTATATTCCTTACAACTGCCGCCTGCTGCTGCTGCTGCTGCTGCTGCTCTAGCTAACAGCAGCAGCAGCAGTAATAATGGAGGACTTTCCGGGCCCTCCTGGGCCTCCGATGTACAAAAGCGCCGCAGAGGCGCAGCGGTCGAATTTCTACAAAACCAGCAGCAGCAGATGCTGCTGCTGGCGCTGTTGCTGCTGTTGAGTTGCAAATGAGCAACAACAGCAGCAGCAGTAGCAGCTGTTGCTGCTGCTGCTGCTACCTTATCTAAATACTAGACTTCTTTCCCAGCGAAAAGGAAGTAAGGCTGCGGATAGCAGGAGCAGCTGCAGGTGCTGCCACAGCTGTTGCTGCTGCTGCTGCTACGAAAACAACGTGCGGTAGTTACGTCTGCTGCACTTGATATAAATGTCCATTACTTCTGCACACTAACAACTCCTCAAATAAAAGTATTTCTGCTCATTTACTAATAATTTATTTAATTCCAATTTATCTATTTGTTCATTGTTGCGCTGCCGCGCGCCGCAGCTGCGGCCAATCGGTTTTTCACCCTTTCTTGGTATTTGTTTTCCTGATCCTTCAAATAATCCAAATACTGGCCGTTCTGAAGCAAGACAAAAGAAGGAAAAGAACAAGCAAATAAAATAAACAAAATATACATTAAATTGGTACGAACAGAAGCGGTAGACGCCTATGTACAAGTTGTGTGAACTTCACTGGAAGATCCCAGAAGCTACAGAAATAAAAGGACAAAAACGTGGACAAGCCAACTGGGAGAAAAGAGATAAGAGAATATAAATAAAAAAACGCATGCATGCATCAGTAAAGACAGTTATTGGTAAAGATAGACAAGAAGCGACAAGCAATTTCTTTTCAAAATGAATGAACACTCTTGCTTTAGAAGAAGAGAGGCACTGTGAGCAGAAGCAAACAAACAAAACCAGAAAAATTGAAAATAAAATTCAATTTGAAAAGAAAAAAACTCACCAAATTAGTCCTCTCCCCCACTACAATTATATTTCCATATTGCGCCGCGTGCACAGCTCCGCCCAGCACTTCTTCTGTCTCAAGCTGAAAACGGACATTAAATCAGCCAAACAAATTAGTTCGCTTATTTATTAATTCATTTATTCTTATTTAACGGGACAATCGGGGAAAACGCATGAGCGGATCAATATATACTACTTTGTTCATGTTCGCTTTTCAACACTTCTTCGGCGCCAAGCCCAACCGCCGGTCATTCATTATTACCAATTAGGTCTCCCCGTATTGGTTCATTCCTATTTTTAAATTCTTCAATTCTTAATTCTTTTATTTATTAATAATCTTTTTAATTAATTCCACTGATTCAATTGCCGACTTTTTGTCTCACTTGGTCATGCAATGCGTCCAAGGCCTTCGCTCTTTCCTTATGAATTTTTTTGCGCCATTCCGCCCGCCGCATATCAATAGTGTCCTAAAAAAGGGGAATCAAAAATAAAACAAAATATAATTAAGCAAAAGAAGAATAAATAAAAGAATTTCCCAACAAAAGAACGAACAAAAAAAACAAAAAGGCTTGTATTCTTTATTTTTCTCTTCGTTCAGAAAATGCAGCGACAGAAGAGATAGAATAGCCTTGGGAACAATCAGAAACTGGACAAATAGACGAAAAATGAATAGAGAAATGTACAAAAGGCCAAAAAGTAGATGAATAAGGAGGCAGCTTCACCTGAATAACGCATTTGATCCTCTTGGAGTAGCAGCTTTTGCTTTGCAGTTCCCGCAAACGCCCAAACCAACTGTCCAGCACAACCTTCAGCTTAGGGTTTTGATCAATGAAATAACCTGAACAAACAATTCATGAACACAGACAGAAGCAATATGGAAACTGCCCTCAGCTGTGCGGCCAACGCTGCTGCCACAGCAAGCTTTGTACTACCGTGCTAGCTTTGTTACATATACACCTAAATATACATATTTATTGCATCATATTTCGATAAATATGTGTGTACCTGACATGTTTAAGCATATGAAGCTATACATTCTCATCCAGAGACGAAGAGTTAAGAAATATTTATAATTCACATATCTGCAAAGTATTGACCCCATTTGCACAAGTGGCGCGACAGCCTTAGAATTGCCTCATCTCGGCACGCCAGAGGCCAAGCAAGTGTCTCGAAGGAGAGTAAAAAAGATCAGACAACAAAAAGACAATAATAAACTTAAAGGCAAATGGAAAAAAAGTATTTAGCAGACTCCCGACAAAAGACCCGGGAAAGCGGAGAAGATTAGACCGAAAAACAAAAATGGAAATGTTCGAAAAGATTATATGGACTCACCGACAGTCGCGATCAGCTGCAAGAAACACTCGACGAGGTGTTCGTCTGGCTGCTCGCTGCGCATCACCAGTTCCACAACAACATCGTTGACCACTTTGAAGCCCAGCAGCTTCCGGTGAAATAATTCTCCTATTAACTTCACCACGCCCAAAACGCGCCGCTTCAGGCGAGCCTCTTCTTGCTGCTGCTCCTCCGCGCTTCCGCAAACCCGCGGCTGCAACACACTGCAGCAGCACCAGCAGCAGCAGCAGCGGAGTAAGCATGAGCATTCTTAGATGTAAATGTACTGTTTGCGCGTATGCTCATAGCATTGCAGCTTCTGCAGGCGGACTGCAAATGAAGTGAACAAGTGTTATGAAACAAAGTTGAAATAAAACAGAAACTCACGATGGCATCGCCTCGAACTCCTCCTGAATTCTCGTCAAAAGGCTCAACATGAACGCAGTCTTCCTGATCGTCTCGGGGTCACCGTAGGGCGCCACGCTGCGCCACTGCAGCAGCTGCACAGACCACAACAGCAGCAGCAGCAGCAGCAGAAATTTACTGACATCCAGCAGCAGCAGCAGCCCACGATGCAAGCACGCTGCAACAACGCCAGCAGCAGGAAGGGCGGACGCGTCCCACACCCACCAGCAGCAGCAGCCGACCCCAAATCCCCACTAGCAGGAAATCCACAGCCAGCAGCAGCAGCAGCAGCAGCAGCTGCTGCAGGCCAACGCACCTGGCAGAGGTCTGCATACATTTCTGACCAGTCGGGCTCGGTGACGGCTTTGTCGATCATGGCGTCCACAATGAGCCTCACTTCTTCGTTGTTTTCCAAAGAGCCCTCGAGAATGTTTGCAATCTTTTCCGAAATAACACTAAACTTTTCAATTGTCAGTTTGTTCAACAAAGACTTCACACTGCGACGAAGCTCCTCCTCCCGAGTCAGAGCCCGCCGAGGCTTCCAAACGAGGGCTGGGGGCCCCTCAGGGGCCCCCGCAGGAGAGCTTCCAGAAGCTGTCCCAGGCGAGTTCCCCGGGGCCCCCCCGGGGGTCCCCCGAGGGGTCGTGGGGGCCCCCGCAGGGGCCCCCACGCCCTCCCTTCGGGGCCCGGCGGGGTCCTCGGGGCCCCCCGGAGTGTCCTGGCTGGCTTTGCTGCTGCTGTTGTCCCGTCGCAGCGCAGCAAAGCCGTTGCATGCGTCTCCGGGGCTGCTGGGCTGCCGACTGGTGGGTTCTGCATGCACAGGGCTCGTGGGGCCCTTTGCTGAGACGCGACCGCGGTACTGCTGCCCTGCCGCTGCTGCTGCTGCTGGTGCTGCTGCTTCCGCTGCTTGGGGCTGCCGTCGGATGCCTGAGAAGCTGCCTCGAGCCGCCGGGCACGCTGCAGGGGCAGCGCTGTGGCCTTTGCGTTGCTGCTGCATCGCTGCTGCTGCAGTGCCTCCGCCAGCAGCAGCAGCAGAAGCAGCAGAAGCTACCGGGTAAGAAACGCTCTGGCTAGAAGACCAGCCCGTGGGCTTCTGCGCAGATCCAGAACGCAACGCTCCGAAGCCTCTGTCCACATCAGCACTGGAGGCGTGAGCTGCAGGAGCGAACCTGCGGAAGCCGTTGCTGCTGCTGCTGATGTTCGCGCCGCTGTTGCTGCTGCTGCTGCTGTTTATATTCATATCCCCCGCACGAGCCATGCCCATTGGATACTGCGGCTGAGACCCATAGGCTTCCCTGCGTCGGCCTGCTGCTCGCAGGTCGCCGTCTAGGGATTCTCGCTTCCACGCAAGCCCATCTCTGCATGCAACAAAATTTAAGTAATAAATTTTGAAAATTCAGAGAAAGTGAGAGCTGTTTCGCCGCAGCTTTCCCTTGCTAGCACCGGGTCGCAGCCGCGTGCAGCCAACTTGAACTCGAAACTCGGAAATAGCCACTATGCGAAAGAATACAACAAGGAAACTCACAGGCGATGACCCTCACGGTCGTTCATCGTCAATCCTCGCGGGGCTGGCTCCAACAGTGGCGCTCTTTGCATGCACTTTGATCTGCAGCAGTACCACAAGCAAAAGCAGCAAAGACAGAATGGGGTGCGGCCGCTTGAGGGCAGCAGCAAAAGAATCCCGCTTTCGGCAGCTCCGCCTTGAGAATGCAAATCGGAGAAATCCGGAACACAGGGAACAAAGCCATTGTGAACGAAAGAAACCAATCCCCGCAGGAAGAGCCGCGGCAGCAGCCAGGGAAGGCAGCCGGGGCGCATGCATGCATCAAATGCACCTTCCAGAGAGTTCAAAACAAGCCTCTAGCACAGAGAGCCCAGGCACAACATAGAAACCTCCACAGCGCCGACAGAAGGCAATCTCCCCGGAGCGGCCCACAGGCATTCCTGCCCAGCCGCCTCGCCGCCCCCCATGCCCTTTAAGTGGCCTCAAGGCCTGCTCGTGGATCAGAACATAATAAAGAAGCTTCAGAACAGCTAGCTGAGCTCTCAGGTGGGGTATCGTGAGTGATATTGCCCTCGTTCAAGTTCGGGAATGATCAATAAGGGCAGGAAGGAAGGTCGGGGGGGCGCCTGGACGGGTCTCAAAAGCGCCAAGAATGTGAGACACGGAATAAAAAGAAGCTGTAGAGAGCCAGAGGCGACACAAGATGCACTTATCAGCTGAAGACACGGCTTACGGCGCAACGAGCTGAAGGGCTGAACAAACCGTTTCCGGCTCTATCTACCCTGCGTGCAGTCTGGGTCCAGTCAGCTTATGAACTGTTTCAGAGACTAAATCAAAATATAATTCAAGTGAAACACCAAAGGGAAGAGCCCTTAACTGGCGTAACAGCGCACCATCGCGCTTTGCCGCCTTCAAACCCACACCGTGACGCGGTAGGCGGAGGGAAGCTCACCGAGTTGAATCCTAATGCAAACAAGGTTTTAGCAGTGAAGAGCTTGATATAAAAAGGCCGAAGATTTCCTCTTTTATGCCCCAAAATCCTAAATTGTCCCTTGAACGGCACCCTGCGCTACCAGCAGGTGTGACAAGCAGCCATGACCACACAACAGCCCGCAGCAGCCACATACCAGCTGGGTAGCCAGCTCTGAAAATATAATGTCTGAAGGCCTCTCATCTACCCTTTTCTTTGTCTCTGTATCCCGCCTTTAACTAGTTTGAGGGCAACTTTACATTTGCCTTCAACGGCTGCTGGCCGTCGCATATCGCCCGCCTTTACGTCGTGCCTCTGTGTAGGCAGTGCATCCTTATTTCAGTGGATTACACACACCGTTATTTCAGTGGATAGCACTATTCTATCCGGCCTTCCGATACAATTTAAAGCAAATATGGCTCTAATGGGGCCCCTCTGCCTTGGTGCTGAGCTGTTATACTGCGCTTTCAGCGTTAGGCTGCAACGCCAAAGTTTGAAGTGTTGTCCATTTGCTGTCACCACCCGTCCAATGCACCAGCTCCTCCTAAGCCACGTCAAGCCCTCCTAATAGTTCTTCTCTGTGTGGCCCCATGCCCTCGTATTATTTTTTCATTTTTTATTCCACTCATTCACAACAGTGCAGCCACGGAGCAGTTCCTTGTGGGGAACGAACATCGGTCCAGCTGGGCATTGCTTCGCTCTCCATAGCACACCATAAGATCGCCCTTGACACAATCACAACAGCTCAAACGGTTTCGCGGCGGTGGTTGAGTGCTTGGGTACACGATTTACGAGCAAGAGCCCTGGGTGCACGGTATAGTCTTGACTGAGCTCTTGGCTTTTTGCCCCAGCTAGCTGTGCAATAGCATGCGTATCAAGCAGCAACAATGCTGAATGAGCCTTGGACTTGTTGATCATGCCCGCAACACATCTAACATTGCGTCGACTTCCACCAGACAGTCTTCCCTAGGCCTTTTGCCCCCCACGACGTCGGCAAATGCAAAGCCTGAAGTAGTATCCAGTTGTTCCCAAATCCTCGAAAAAATGTTTCATGGCTAGAAGTTGCACATTCACAGTTTGCACCCCGTTTCATGAACAAAATGACGGCCGGAACTCCGCGGTGTGACATTCCATTTGCATGTGTGCTTTACGGGATCCGTTCAACACGGCAAAGGTGGAACTTCGACAAATTGAAACAGAGTCCGGCAAAAAGCCGACAGCTGCAACGGTTAGTGCCAAAATACCTTAACTAGGAGACAACATTAAGGGAAATAGAAAAGTGGGCACGCCAGTTTAGTGGGGGCTTCGCCATGCCCGCGCAGAACATCTGCGAAGAGCGTTCAGTCAGATATAACTTAGGCCATTACTTTGCACTGGTTTTGCTCTATGTGATATGGACAAGTCTTTACTACGGTCATGATTCTCTTTCAACGGAAAAGGCCTCCATAGTTCCCAACTAGGTGAGTATTTGATTGCAGAGAGCAAAATCCCGTGCACGAATCAGCGGAAAACATTGTGCAGCAACAACAACTTTCAATACAATTCGGCTTTAGCTCCCAACACTTTGTGTCGCTCTTGCTCCAATATGAGAGCAGGCTGGCCCCGCCTTTCTATGATCCAGAAGCAAAACTTGGATTTCTGAGACGAGTGTACTGCATACCAAAGAGCTTTTGGCCACATTGCACTTGTGCACATTGCACTTGTGCAGCCACTACAGGTACCACAGGCCGTTTCACATCCACGAAACTCCTTAAAGTCATTTGGCCGCATGGGCCATCATGCTGCGTTTCGGCAGTACAAATTTCCCTGCACTAGATTACATTACAATTAACTTGTGGCAGTAGCAAGATTTCGTGAAATGTCATGAAGAGGTAGTGGCAGACAAAATAATAAGGTGAAAGCAGCTTCCCCGTAAAATTAGAATGAACGCAACCTTTCCAATGTTGGTGTTTCCTCATGAATGCGTATTTCTTGCTGTTTGCTGCTGCAAAAAACTAGGGCTCTGGACAGCCGTGAAGGGGTCCCGTAACACGTATAAGCCTCATCATATTTACGCCGTTGGGGCGTTGGGGTGTTGCAAAAAAACAATAGGGCTTGTGAAGTGCAACGATAATTTTTTCACGTTCATTCTGTTGAGCTGAGGTGCCATTGCCCTCATTCTTCCTTCCCTTTATTATTCGTTTTCAGTGAATATTAATGTTAGCTACTAACTGTAGATAATAGAGTTTTATTGGCCATAACAGCAGCAATATCTGGGGTGTGGTCACACATATGCTGTTAAGTGCTCTTGTTTCTTGTGTTCCACAAAAGTCATAAATGATCTTTTCCTGCTCTCTAATGCAGAGATGGAACAGGAAGAAATAAGTATATATAATGTCCACCACGCTGCAGTGAAAGGGACGAATAAGCAAGTGCGTCGTAAATGAATCACACTGTTGCACCATTTATCTCCGTGCAGCAGAGAAAATTGCACACGACATAGGGAACGAAGCCAAGCAGGCAGCTTCAGGCTTGTTTGCCTCCTTATTTCAGGTAGCAAGCCGGTCATGCTTCTCATCTGTACTTGGGGGCTCCGGGCTTGTGCGTTGGTGAATGCTCATCTTCGTCTGATTTTTTTTTTTCGAGGCATAAGTATGGATACTTGCCTACTCATTTTAGGCCTCACCAGGCAATCCTGCCCAACAACGCCCACTAAGTGTTTATGCATCAATCAGTTGCTGGTGACTTCACCTGTCTTCCCCGTAGTTCTCTAGCTCCAGCCACACAGTAGCTGCGCAGCAATTCACTCAGCACAGCCTAGATTACACTCGGCACCCAAGTAAGGTTGCTTTGGGAATAAACGAAATGACTAGTTTTGTTGAATTCGCACCATGGAATGTGGCCGCTGTTAAGCAGACACCCTCTGTGGGAGCTGAATTCTAGATGTATAGGTCTGTACAGCATGCCTTGGCCCGCTCGCTTTCCTTCAAGGGATGCTATGAAAATGTGGAGGAGTCAGGAAATGAGGGGAATTAGGCCAAATGCTAATATTTGCAGCGCATTACATCTATGAGTGGGCTTCGGTCGCGTCTCTCCGCAGAGACCTGGTTAAAACTCTGAGCCTTGCATAGTCCCCAGAACAGTTGGTGAAGTACAGCAGTAACCTTACTTAGTACTGTACTTTAACCATCAAGGCGAGAGCTAAAGTCAGGATCTCGAGTGTGTGTCTCTCGCGTTCTGGATACAAACGTTTATGACTATCACTGCTGTCTAAGTATACCACCTAAACATTTAAAGGCCCGAAACAACGTAATTGTAGGTCTAAGTCTCAAGAAATGCATTTGTTTCTTTTTGGTTATTCTTCTTTGCTGCATGGCGCGTGCAGCATCGGTGCCTCTTGCCAGCCCCAGACACTGGGCGCAGCTGTAGAGCCCGATGTAACAAATATTATGTTTGTCTGTATGATAATTACTGCTAGTTACTAAGTCATTCTACATATTTTGAATTGTACAACTGTGAAGGCCATTTTCGGGCTATACTACGGTGTTCTTTCTTACATATCAATCAGGCGTTTGATGCCTTCCAAGGCATTCAATCTTTCTGTTTTCGACAAGAGCAAGGCAGTCGCGGCAGATAAAAGAGCAGCGGCCTTGAAAATGCTTTGTGTACACCGTAACCAGCTGGTTTTCTAACTTGAGAAGCATATTCTTAGGAATTGCTTAACCAGCTTCTCACATGGCTAAAGCAAAACTACCTTGTCATGAATTGTCTTCGCCGACAGGGGTGAAAGTTCAGCGGCCCATTTCGTGGCATTATTTTCATGTTAGGCTGAGGCTGCTGCACAGCTGTAGCCAAATAAACGCTATCCCCATGAGCTAATAGGCAGCTGGGTTCTTTCGTACTTTTTCAGACCGATGGGGTTGGCTCCAGCAGTACAGTGCCATGTTGGTGTTTTTTTCCCACAGCATGTATAATGGCTCGAGAAGTTTAGAGGCTTCGTTCGTGCAGAGCCATTTCAGCTCTTCGAACCAAAAAGTGATCTCAAGCACACTACTAAGCCATTCATTAGATTGCACAGCAAAATCGCATTCCCTTGGTCCCATCCTGTAACAGCTTGCGAAGCGCGGGCATTGATACCTTATTTGCGTCTGGAGCCGTTTACACAGTCCTAACAAAAATGCAGTGAAACTTAAACAGTACTCTTGGCTCTGGATGTGTCTTAAGTCCAAATAGCACGATTTCCCATTGTCGTACGCGCAATTTATAGCCGCCTTCATTGTCTTTCAAACCACGCAGCGATCTCCTCCTTTCTCCTGCGTTTTTACGCCTCCAACTAGCTGATTTCAAGCTACAGGCTTGTGCTGATAAGGTTAGCGAGTCTTCGATGAGTAAATGCTTTGCTTGAGTAGCACTCTACTCGCTGCAAAACATAGCATCCTGCCGTATCGATGGCCTCTCCATCGGGGCGTTCATTCTCCAGACAGATCATTGCGTGCCTGCTGGGAACAGCGCCAGCAGTCTAAGCAAAAAGAGGTAAATATGTGAGCATTCATGGTGCACAAAGCATGCAGCTGCTTCTAGGAATGAAGAATGACAAATGTCGTAGGCAGACCAGGCAAACTTTGCCACAAGATGACTGATGGTACAGGAGGTCGACGCCGTTTAGCCTAGTGGTGTTACTTCGCGGCGGTATTCAAATGAAATGTGGAGGCCCATGAAGTTAACTGACCGGATGACTCGACAAGTGAGCAGCGGTGTGAATACCTTTTTGGTCTCTATGGACCACTTCACGCATTTCGCAGAACCTCTCGTCAACAAAAGGCAAACGTTCACAGAATATTTGCTTCTAAATTATTTATGTATATTTGTATTAGTGAAGTACCAGAGCAACAGCCCAGTCAATGAGTCGCATTGCATTGCAGCTGTGCGCGCGAGCTCTTTTGAAGTGCAAGTGAGCCTAAGGCCTAAAGTGTTCATCTACAGGGGAACTCTGGGGTGGAAAGGTTTTCAAAAAGCTGAGAAAAGACAATTGGAGATCTTAGAGAAAAGATCAGACTCCTGGTAAACACCCAGTGTGTGCTTCCATAACTTTTAAAGGAGGTAATGAGTTTTTCTGCCAAGCAAATAGTTGGAGGTCCTACGGGGCAATAAATACCATTATCTCTAGCCAAAAAGGAAGAAAACAAATAATTGAAATATATAATGGGGCTGCTGAGGCCTGAGCCAATGGATTTCTTATTGGGGATTGCGAAAGGTGCTGTGAGGACTCCCCGATATACTGCCACAACATCAGTCAGGTAAACCCAGTTTCTCCTGAATGCTAGCATTGTTCATTTCACTTCTTTATTGTTCTTTATGAGCCTTTAATGCATAAGGAAATGTTTGCACTTGAGTTGAAAAACAGGCGCTAGGCTCTGAATCGCCGCTGAGAACCTTCCTAAAGGGCCCCCACGGATCCTGATGAAGTTGTTGCTGTGGCTCATGGAAATCTGCTCTGTGCCGGCTATTCTACAGCATTGTTTTGTTCATGCAATTCACTTATTCTGTGGGCTTATAGAAGTCTTCCCCGTGGCAAAGTGCTAGCTCTCCTTGCGCGCACCACAGATGTACGGAGCGATTGGTAGGGGGCCAGCCCCTCACAGACTTTGTCACAAAGCCTCTTTTGTAAACTCTAGTGCACAACAGACGCTCTCGAGTCAACTGCGTTGATTTTAGCAGCTAAATGCATTTCTATGCTGAAGCCAAAATAGGCGATCGAGGAGGCCCTTGAAGCCCTACGGGACTGTGGGCCATTCGGAGTTACGTAAGATTGAGTAGGCCCTAACATGCGCAAGAATTACTCGAATATTCATGTGACTGCTCAACGCAGCACACCTAACCGGCCTATAACTGGGAGTATACCACGGGTCAATTTATTACGAATTACCACATGCTGGCGGTGGGGGCGCCCAGGGTGGCGCCAGAAACGCTTAACTCCTTATTCATATGCACAAAATTAATTAAATTGGCTGTATGCATAGAAAAAGAAATTATAGACGAATGAGACGTCCTCACAGCCTATAACAGCAGCAGCCGCAGCAGCAGCAGCCGACGCAGTGGCGGCGTAGCTGCAGCGCGGCCGCTGTCGTTCTATGAGCTAAACAGAGCGCAGAAAGTAAGAATAATATCAGTTAAGGTGTTATGTGTAGGTTTGATGATTAGGACCCAAATTTAGCCAATTATTTGTTTCTTAAATCCTCGGGAGTCCTTGCCGGGGCTCCTCCTGTCTGCTGCCTGTTGGGCTCGGTCGCGAGCAGTTTTCAGGTGTGCGCGCAGCCCAAGTATTCGTTTAACAGACGAATAAAGTGAACCCCTTTATTTCTTTTCCTTTTTTGGGCTTGTAGCTGCACACAGCGCCGGAAACTGAGCATGGCGCCGCACGCAGCCTCTCGTTTTCTCTCTCTTTTGACCCCAGCTCCCCTGAGCAGGGTCTGCCTCAACAGGGGCCCCCTAGCCTCTTTCAGGGCCCCGTCTCTGGCTTCTGTGCCCTTGCACGCAACATGGGGCCCCAACAGCTCTCAGAAACGTGGCTTCGCCCACGGCCCCGGCACTGACCTCACAGTTGCCTGCCGCACGTCCACTTCCCCCAGGCCCGACCACGGCCCCACCACCAGCATGAATCTCTTCACGGCCATCAACTCCGCCATGCACATTGCTCTGGAGACAGATCCCACGTAAGTGCTCCAGCAGCAGCAGACGCAGCAGCAGCAGACGCAGCAGCAGCAGCAGCAGCAGCAGCCGCCAAGCATGCAGCGCCAGCAGCCGCAGCTGCAGAGGCGGCGACAAACGAAGGCTTCGCTGCGTGTGCCGCGGCTGCCGCTGGTGTTGCAGCAGCGAGTGCTGCTGCTGGTGCTTCTGCTGCTGCTGTTCGTACTGCGCCATTCTAATCATGTATAGAAGTCCAACGACTTCTTAAAAGGTCAATGTGGGCAATTTTCATTTGTTAAGGTGTACGTACACTCGGGGGTTTTGTTTGTTTGATTCGCCTTCTGCGGAAACTGGGGGAGATAAAGGCGGCTTTAAATTGATCGGCTCGCACTTGTTCTTGAACTTGCATGCATTTGTAAGGGTCATTTACTAACAAGCATAACAAGCATATTTTACTGGGTTTGAGGATATATTAGTGGATTTAATTACATGCATGCACGCCAGATCTATGCGGCGCCCGTGACGAAGAAAAAATACTTTTTTCTCGCCTTTTCTCGTGTCTTTGCTGACCAAATTTTTGCTGGCCAAGTGGTTGCCCTGTGCAAGGTCTGTTAGTCACATTTCATTTCATCATATTTGAATTCTAGTATTTTTTGTATCTTCTACTTTTTCATCCTTTTGAGGCGGCAGCGGATGCCGCGTTTGCAGCCTAGTGACTGCATTCCTGAAACCGTTACGCTCTCGTCTATTACTTGACCACAAATAAAGCCTCTTTCATTCACCCATTTGCATTTGTTTGTTTATTTGTTGGAATATATTTATGTTTGTTTGGTTTTATTTGTTTATTTGCACTATCATTTGTTCAGGGCATGCGTTTTCGGGGAAGATGTTGCTTTTGGGGGAGTCTTCCGCTGCTCGGTGGACCTGCGAGACAAATTTGGGCACCACAGGGTTTTCAATACCCCGCTTTCAGAGCAGGTAAGAAGAATCAATTCGTTTATTAATAAGTAAAAATTAAATATCTATATAATTAATTAGTTTGTCGATCGAGCTGCTGAGCACTTAGTTACGTTTTTGACTTGTAGGCCAGTTATTCCGTGAATTGCTGAAGTGAGGTTCTGCACATCCGCGCGCTTTTCACAAACATTCGTCCAGCGGATTTTGTACTTCTTTGCGCTGCCGAGAAATTATAATTGAATAAATAAACGCAAAAATTGATAAAGCACAAATAGACTGGGAACAAAGCGGATGGCTGTAATTAGTTGGGCAAATATGAATTGGGGAGTTAAACTCAATGATCCGCAGTTTCGCACTTGAGTTCAGTTGGGTAAAGTGTTACACTAAATTAACTCGCTAAATCTCGACTAACAAGTGGAAAGAGGGTCGAACTGCTTGGCCAGAGGAATATTTCATCTTCTCATTTGCCTCCTACACTCATTTCTCCATTACTTTATTATTTATTTATTTGCTGTTTAATTCCTTTTCCTTATGCAGGGCATCGCGGGTATGGCTGTGGGCATGGCTGCCGTGGGCTACACCGCAATCGCTGAAATTCAGTTTGGGGATTACATCTTCCCCGCGTTTGACCAAGTAAGAGCGAATTACTGGCGAAAATGTGCTTAAAATGGACCGATAAGACGTATGCAAATTATATTTATCAATTAAATGGTTCATTTCTTTGTTTTTGTCTCGTGTTGCTGCTGCACCACCTGGTTGTTGTCAGCTCGTTTATGTGTTGATGGGGCTGCGAACGACAAGCTAGAGTTCTTCTCTTATGCCACTCTCACAACCAAAGAGTAAATTGATCTTCTGGATTCTTCTAAATCTGTTTATTCAATCTGATAGATTAGTATAGTGTTTGCCACTCCCTACCGCGGCATTTGTGGATGAACCTCCGACCAGCGCAGTGCATTGTCTTTTTTTTTGTCGGATTTGTACGCAAAAGAGGCAATAAAAAGCATAAAAAATAGATTGCTGCACTTTCGTTGGCGATTTTGCATGAAGATTGGCTTGTCGGCTGCTGTTTGGCCCTTGATCCCGCTGAGCAGCGCCTGGGCTGCTTTCCACTAGTCGGTTAAGCAGCTGCTCCCCAGCCTAGAGGTTTATGCACCAGTGGACGAGTGGTCCACTGGTCCAGGGGGCCTCCCAGAGCCACAAGGCAGCAGCGGTTTGCTTAATGTTGTGCTACAGATCGTGAACGAAGCCGCCAAGTTCCGCTACCGCAGCGGTAACAACTGGAACTGCGGGAAAGTCACTTTCAGGTCTTCCTGGGGCGCTGTGGGCCACGGAGGGCTCTACCACTCCCAGTCTCCGGAAGCATTCTTTGCGCATGCAGCAGGACTCAAAGTAAATCCTACATCCTAAGTCCAAGTTCCTAAGCCCTGCAGCTAAACCCTATGCCAGGCGAGGCTGTGAACTTCCTGGGAGCGGCATCGCCTTCCAGCCGCAAACCCTAAACCCTAAACCCTATCTCTCAGTGCGAGTTTGGAGGCTTTTGACAGCTGAGTTGCAAGAAAGGGCAGCTGCTGCTGGCGTTTCTTGTTGCTGTTCAGATTGTGATCCCGAGGGGCCCTTACCAGGCCAAGGGGCTGCTGCTGAGCTGCATCCGAGACGAAAACCCCTGCCTTTTCTTCGAGCCCAAGGCGCTCTACAGAGTTGCCACTGACGAAGTCCCCACCGGGGATTATATGCTGGATTTGAGCAAGGCGGACGTGCTCAAGGAGGGAGAACATGTGGGATTTCGCGCCACTAGCAGCCCGTTTTTTCGCCTTTTGTTTCGTCTTTTCTTCCTATTTTATCTTTATTTTCAACTCTTTTCCTCTAAGCCTTGTGTTACACTTCTGGTTTTTTTCTTTCCCGGCTTCGTGAAGTTCGGTTTCTAAGAGTTCCTTCTCACCGGTGCCGTTTCGGCGCAAAGTGCTTGTGCTTGAGCTCATTAAGGCCGATGCATATGGATGAGCCTTTTGTGTCTTATTCTCACCTGGATGCAAAAGTTTATTTTTGTCAGCTTTCATATTTGTACCTGTGTTTATAATTCTATAGCTTCATGGCTTTACCGAAATGCGTACATGCATATCTGTACCTCGACTTGTGGCAACAACTGCATGGACATCCATATCTGTATACATGTGCATAGCTGTATCTTTGTTTATTTAGTTGTACTGGTATTTATATGTGAATATGTATCTTTGTTTATATTTGTACATCCGTCTGGATGCCCATTTCTGCGTCTGTCGCTATGTGTAGCCACATTTGCATTTGTATGTTGTCCAATATATATTATTCTTGCCTGTATCGGTTTCAGTCTATATCTACATATGTAAACCTGCGCATGTATGTCTGGATCTATACTTGTACATTTGTACTGGTAGTCATCCATCTCTGTTCGTAGATATCTCTATCTACTTGTTCATATCTCCATATCAACATCTACATGTGCATGTCTGTTCCTGCATATTCATATATCCATATCTATATCTCTGTGTTTCTTATATTCATCCCTATCAACACATTTCCCACCCCATTTCCATGTCCAGTCCCACTCCTAACCCCATTTCCAATTCCGGCTTCATTTCCATTTCGAATTCCATTTCGAATTCCAGTTTGAAGCCGAACTTCAGTTTGAATTCGACTTGAAGTGCCGCTGGCGGTGGGTGTGGGTGGCAGGTGACTGCGGTGGCGTGGGGCACTCAAGTGCACCGGGTGCTGCGCGCGGCGGAGTTGGTGGCCGCAGAAGGCGTGAGCGTGGAGGTAATAGATCTGCAGACAATAGCGCCTTGGGACGTGGACACTGTGGCTGCTTCGGTGCGCAAGACGGGGCGCCTGCTGGTGTCTCACGAGGCGCAGCAAACCATGGGCTTTGCTGCTGAAGTCGCAGCAGCAATCCAGGAAAAGTGCTTCTTCAGCCTCGAGGCCCCCATCAAAAGAGTCACTGGATACGACACGCCCTTCCCCCTCGCTTACGAGCCCGTGGGTCCTGCTGCTGCTGCCGGCGCTGCGTGCCGCTGCTGCTCCTGCAGCAGCATGCCGTTGCTGCTGCTGCTGCATGCCCCTGCTGCTGCTGCTGCAACAGCATGCAGTTAATCAAAGCTGGCGAATAAAGGAGATATAGTGCTTATGCAGAGCCGGCCACTTGCGCGGGAAATGCAGGTTTTTTTGACGCATGTTTCGTCTAGTGTACATACACTTGGCGCAGTGTTCATTTCATTTGCTTTTATTGCCGAAGTGAAAGAGAGCTGCTACTTGTGGGCCGGCCGTGCAGCGGCAGGCGCAGCCGATGAGCCTGATTCTAGCTGCTGCTGCTGCTGCTGCTGCTGCTGCTATTCCTTTTGTTTGCAGTTCTACCTGCCCAACGAGTGGAAGCTGGCTGACGCGATGAGGGAGTTGAAGGCCCACTAAGTTTTCGAAAAGTTGAAAATGCGAAATCCAAATAGTGAATAACAAGAGCTACAAATGCATGCAAAGGGCCGGGGTGCTGCTGCTGTAGGGGGCGCGGTGTGCATGCCTTTAGCCACTGCAGTCAGAGACTGAGCTGCTGCTGTAGCACGCGAGGCTGGTGCAGCAGCAGCACGACTTGCTGCTGCTGCTGCTGCTGCAGTCTTGCAGGCAGAGGGCTACGCGGAAACTAGCGGCAGGCTCGGGTCTGGTTAGGGGAGGGCTAAAGTGGTGTTTGTTTTGGTTGCGGTCATTTCGCTGTTGTTATTCATAAATGAATTGTTGGCGCCGCAGCAGCGGCTCCAGCTGCGTCTGCCGGGACGGGGTGTACGTACACTGGAGTGTACGTACACTTGAACAATTAGTGACCCTTCTAACTCAACAGTTCATTTAGATAAACCAAACAAAGGCCAGCGACGCGGCAACCCTACGATGGTAGACCAGTGGTCATTCTAGCTAAGTGCGCTTGCTAGTTACTCAGCAACAACTTGCAGCAGCCATTTGCTTCTTCTAAGGTACAATTAACGCACAGCGCAGCTGCTGTTGCTGCTGCTGCTGCTGCTGCAGCGTACACAGACCAGCGCATGCACTGTCGCAGCTTCTTAGGGGCTATTTGCAGCGCTTCACTTGGAGCCAGCAAAAAGTTTGGTATCTTCTGCTGCTGGCCCTCGTCTGGCTGTTTGGCTCATTCCTGGGGCCGAAACTGGGGCCTTGGCACCAGACTCTGCAATAGTTTGAAGGCGGAACACTTTTGCCAAGTTCGATAAAGCCGGAATTGAATAAAACATGGGGCAGCTGCCTCCTTACCGGTGTTCAGACCACTCACACACTGGGCCAGAAGGTGAGTGTGGGGAAGCGCAGGGGCCCCTGGCAGCCCAGTGTGTGCAAAAATTAGGGGTGACACGAAAGGTAAAACGAAGTTGAATTCCATTAGAGTAAAAGTGGAAGCTTGAGAGGAAGTAAGAGGATCGCAGAGCTGAGGTTGGGGTGTACATGCAGTTTTGCTGGTGTCAACATCACGCAGCCTCACGTCAAGCCACTGGTGAGCTCACCGGTTGTTGGGTCAAAAGTTATCAGTTGGTCTTTTATTGTTACTTTTTGGATTTGGTTTTTTATGCGATTCGTCGCAAAAAACACTTAAGACGAGACTGCAGCTGCTCTTCTGTCGGCTCCGGGGCCGTCGTTGCTGCATGTCCATTCGCGGGTTTCGGCGCCGAATAAAGCCGTAGCTGCGCATTTCTTTGCCTTTGGAAATCTTAATTGACGCTATCTTTCTCCATTTCTGCGGGTTTTCCCCCTGCCTGGCTGCGTAGGACTCCTAGCGGAGCCAGCTTCTCATCGACCAGTTGAACTGGCAAGGAACCATCCTTTGTCTTCAGATCGGATCTGCAGCTGCAACTCGCAGCAGTTGAAACGAAATTGGCGAGCTCTTTGTGTCAGTGGTAGCAGCAGGGGCTCAGCAGCAGCCTGGAAGCGGGATCTTTCGCGCCCCTGCAACTGCTCCTGCAGCAGCAACACCTGCTGCTGCTGCGGCTCCTGCCCTCTGCTCTTGCCCGCGCCTCGGGAGGCGTCTGTTGGCCAGGCCCTGCGCCTTGCATGCAGCAAAGTCCCCAGCTGTGTGCCCCGTAGGCGGCGGGCCGCGTGAGTTTGCCGGGGCTTCTTCGCTGCCGCAGCTGCTGCAGTTGCTGCCGCTGCTGCCTGACCAGTGGTCCCTGTAGCTGGCCCCGCCCGCCCACCGGCAAGCGCGTGGACTGCCGCCGCGGGCGCAGGCGCAGGTGCGGGAGCAGCAGCAGCAGGAGCAGCAGCAGCAGCAGCGGAGCAGCCGGGCGAAGGAGGAGGGGCCCCCGGGGGCCCCCTAGCTGTTTGCTTCTCCCGTGCGGCGCCCGCAGCGCCATGCAGCAGAGCCCCGGGGCGTCGCCGGGGAAGCCGTCTCGGGAGGGTCTTCCTGTTGCTGCAGAAGTTGCTGCTTCG
Organism: Eimeria tenella; assembly: GCF_000499545.2. NCBI lineage: Eukaryota > Apicomplexa > Conoidasida > Eucoccidiorida > Eimeriidae > Eimeria > Eimeria tenella. Next base: position 75,553 of record NW_013541493.1, read on the forward strand.
GTGTCGGACCGCGTCGCTGCTGCTGCGACGGCCGCTGCTGCTGCTGCAGCAGTGGCTGCTGCAGCGCGCGCAGAAGCCACAGCAGCCGTCGCCCGCCGCTACCTCCAGCCCTGGGTCCTCGTCGAAGAGTACAGCAAATGGAGACACGAAGACCAGCAAGAGTTGAGGGTTTGGGAGCCCCGGGGGTCTCGGATATTCCGTGAACATTTGCTGCCTTACGTGCCAGCAGATGTGTCTCCTGCGGTGGCGGCGGCGCAGGCCGCAGCAGCGGCGGAGGCGGGCGCGCCCAGCAGCAGCAGCAGCAGCAGCACGCCGGGCAGCAGCAACCGCTTCGCCGCGTTCTTCGGGGGCAGCGCTGCTTCTGCTGCTGCGCTCGCCCAGCACCCCTGGGCTGCTGCTCAAGTCAAAGAGCTGCTGCGGGAGGAGATCTGGGGCGGAGTGCCCGACGCGTACAAGAGCTGCGTGTGGCTGCACTCCAACGGCTCGCTGCAGCAGCAGCTGCTGCAGCCCGGGCTCTACAGGCAGCTGCAGCAGCAGGCCTTCGGGGGGCCCCCCTTCCCCGGCACGGACCCTGGCCGCTGCCCCACCTTCAGTGGAGGCCTTTTGGGTTTGGAGGAGGACGTTTGCGGTGTACAGACAACTCTGAACCAACTGGAGCTCGACGGAGACGCCCCCCTCGCCACTTGGCGCTCCGCCCCCGAAGAGGGGCCCCCCGAGGGGCCCCCGGGGGGCCCCCAGGGGCCCCGGGGCCCCCGGGGGCCCCACAACTGGACCCACAAAATCCGACTCCCCCACCCCTACTTGCCCGGGGTCTCCCCCGGCAGCAGAAAGCTGGGGGCCCTCAGCAGCAGCAGCAGCC
>NW_013541493.1:76511-94585 GCF_000499545.2 Eimeria tenella
TACAGCACAAATATGCACACACTGCTATTGAATACGTATGTGCACACATATATGTCTATCCTTTACATATATATATGCAATATATATATTAGTATATATAGGTACACATGTATGTACTTATACTTTACTTACGTAAGTACATATAATGAGTATATTCATGCACTCAATATATACATATATATATACAAATGTATTCGTGTACTCATGCAAATAAACATATACATATATGTTTATATGCATGAGTGCACGAATATATTTGTATATATTATTACGTAATTACATAAGTATACAAATAAATATCTATGTATATATATACATATATATATGCATAGGCATATGTATATTTCTATACATATATATATATAATGTGTATGTGCACAGTGCAACGACCTCGTGCTGAATGTTGTCTCAAGAACACTTTGCATTTTTGCATTTGCCGTTTAATCTGATAGAAGTAACTATTTAAAAACAATATATTTAATATGTATATTCGTGTCAGGATCTGAAGGTCACTTTGGGGTGCCTCGCCACGCATATTCGGCGAGCAGCAAGAGCAGCAAATTGCTTTTCTGCTGCGCCAGCTGCTGCTGCAGCAGCAAGTGCTGTTGCTGCAGCAGCAAGTGCCGTCGCTGCAGCAGCTGCTGCGCGTGCTTGTTCTCCCTCTGCCTTTGCTGCTGCGACAACTGCAGCTCGGGGAACTCCGCAGTAAGAAGTTCACGAAAAGGCTGTGTTGCTGCTGCTGCTGGAGGTGCTGCCCCTAGTACGTCTTCCTTTTGCAGCTGGAAGCACGCTTCCTGCTGCTGCTGCTGCTGCTGCTGCTGCTGTAGCTCAAGCAGCGCTGCAGCAGCAGCCTGTGCTCGATAGAGGCCTGCATTAGTGCCACCATGCCCGCAGCAAAAAATGCGCAGCTTTGGCTACCACCCGCGCTGCTGCAGCTGCAAGAGCATCAGAACTGCAACAGCAGCAGCACCACAACCACAGCAGCAGCAGCACCACAACCGACACAGTAACGGCAGCAGTCTCACCACATATATCCGCTGTTAGGTCCTGCAATGCCTCCTCCGTGAGCTGACTAAAACTACTGCTGCTGCTGCGCCGCAGCAACGCCAGAAATCCTTCTGCCAATGCTGCTGCGTGCGCTGCTGCTGACGCTGCAGCACGCAACAGTTCCTCTCTGTTCTCTTTAGTTTCACTGCCAGACGCAGCAACTGCACAGAAGCATCCAGCAGCAACTGCTGCTTCCACATGCTGCAGCAGAGGGCGAGACAACAGCCAGCCTCCCCACGGCGCTGCTGCTGCTGCCGCTGCTGTTGCTGCTGGAGCAGGATCTTCTGCAGCAGGCAACTGCAGCAACGGGCCCAGCAGTTCCTCCCAGAGCTCCACCAGGTGCAATTCGCAGCTGGCACATGCGGAAAGTACGAGGCCGCAGAACTGCAGCTGCTGCTGCTGCTGCTGCTGCCTACCTCGCTGCAGCTCCCGCAGCAAGGTAGGGAGCAGCTGCAGCAGCTTCGGTCGGGAAAGAGCCTGCTGCTCCAGCAAGCACTGCAGCAACACCAAGGCAGGCCTGCACAAGCAGCAGCACAGAAAGCCAGCAACATAGCTGTATCATTGCAGCTCCCCGTTGCTCCTTCTTGGAAGTTGCCTATGTCCACCCAGAAGCAGCAACAGCAGCAGCAAAAGGTGTTGCTGTAGCAGCAGAAGCATCTGCGACAACATAGCCCTACTGAAATTCGGCAGTGACGCCCTTAGGGTCCGCTGCTGCTGCTGCCGCTGCTGCGACTGCTGCTGCTGCCTCATAGTCAGCCTGACACTGCGCATAGGCCGTGCTGCACCGCAGCAACAGCTCGTGCTGCTGCTGCTCTGGAAGCGCCTCGGCTGCAGCAGAGATGATCGCTCGCATTGCTGCCGTCTTTGCTGCTTCTGCTGGCACTCCACAGGGTACAGGGGCCCCCAGAAGGGGCCCCCCCGAGGCCCCAGGGGCAGGAAAGTTGCTAAGGGCTGCTGCTAGAAGAGAGGGGCTTGTGAGGCCCATCCCCCCATAGGCCCGGATGAGGCGCTGCAGCACAAAGTGCAGCAGCAGCAGTTGCAGCAGCATGGGTGGATTCATCAAAGGAAAGACCGACTTGGTCGCATGCAGCAGCAGCAACTAAGCCTAAGCAGCAAGACAACTCACCAGCAGCTGCTCCAGAGATACCTCAGACGCTTCAGCAGCTGCAGTAAAGCCTGCAGCACAAAACGCAGCTGGGCAAACGGCAGACGCTCTGTGCTGCAGTGGAAGCAAGGGCAGCAGCAGCAGCAGACGCCGCAGCAGCAAAAGCAGTAGCAGCACTAGTCACCAAACGGTCTCTTTGTTCCATGCGCCTCTACATGCTGTCGCAGGCTCTTACTAAGATGCGAAAGAAGCCGTGCAGCTGCTGCTACTGCTGTTACTGCTGTTACTACTACTACTACTGCTGCTGCTGCTGCTGCTGCTGCTGCTGCTGCTAGACATTGACGTACGGGCGTTGAGAGCGTGCAGGGCCTCTAAGTTCGTCTGGCCTTCGGGCTGCAGCTCCAGCAGCAGCTCTGACAGCTCCACTAGCTGCCCAGTAGAAAACCAGGCGCATCTGTAGCAGCAGCAGCAGCAAACCACACATTAAGTGCAGCAGCAAGCGCAGCAGCAGTAGCACCAGCAAACGCAGCGCAACAGATTCAAGTCAAGAGAGAAACGCATGCTGCACTCTGCAGCTGAACCTACAGCTGCACCAGCATCAGCAGCAACGCCAGCAGCAGCAGCACCAGCGGCAAGTGCAGCGGCAGCAGCAGCAGCAGCAGAAGCAACGGCAGCTGACTTGGATATTAGTGTGCAGCTTGTGAATTGAAGCAGAGCAGGACAGGGAGTGGCAGCAGCAGCAAACAGACGCAGCGCCCGCAGCAAAAAGCGGCAGAACATAGTCTTCTTCCCCTCTGCTGCTGCTGCTGCCTGTGCTGCTGCTGTGGATGCTTTTTGTCTTGTGGCTGGCCCTGCATTCGCGACAGCAGCAGCTGCTGCTGCTGCTGCAGCAGGAGCACCAGCAGCAGCATGCTGCGCTGCTTCAGCTGCCTGTGTCAGCTTCGCCCGAAGAGCCTCCTCGACTCCCGGCAGCAGCAGCGGCAAATCTGCAGCAGCAGCAGCAGCTGCTGCTGCTTTCCTTTTGACCTCTAGCTCTCCACAAGCAGCAGCGAATGCCCCTGCTTCTGCAGTTGCTGCTGCTGCTGCTGCAGATATTGCTGCTGTGGCAGCAGGCCGAGCAGCAGAAGGCACCTGCTGCAGCCGCTGCAGCGCCTCTAGGGCTGACAGCAGCTGAGGAAGAGGATAACTCTGGCCATGCTGCAGCGCAAACCCTAGACCCTAAACCCTAAACCCTAATTCCTCTATTGTAAACCCTAGACGCCACACAGTGGGCAGTCGACGTAACATTGGCCAGGGGCCCCAAACCCTAAACCCTAAACCCTAAACCCCAACCCTACCTGTCTAATATTTTCCTGTAGCCCCAAGAGCATTCGCTGGTGGGGCTCCTGGAGCCTCTTCCACCCTGGGGCCCCGGCTGCTGCTGCTGCTGCTGCTGCTGCTGCTGTGCTGCTGGCCTCTTGGGGTGAAAACGCTGCAGCAGCAGTTGCAGCTGCGGTACAAAAGGCCCACCAAAACGCCCGATCAGCAACAGCAGCAGCAGCAGCAGAAGTGGAACAAAGGACAGCAGCAAGCTCCTGCTGCCACAGCGTCTTGTGTGGGGCCCCACTGGGGGGCCCTTTGGGGCCCCGCAGCAGCTGCTGCATGCGAGCAGCAGCAGCAGCAATACGAGCCACAGCAGGAAGGCCGCTAGGGCGCAGCCGCAGCAATCTGTCAATTGCTGCCTGCCGTTTCTGCAGGGCCCCTCGGGGTCTTGGTGAGCCGCGGTTCCTTGCTGCTGCGTCTGCTGCTGCTGTTGCTGCTGCGTCTGTTGCTGCTGCTGCTGCAGGAGAAGCTGCGTGGGCAGCAGCAAGAAACGCTAGGTAAAAAGATGAGCAATAAACGCCATCCAAAGCTCGACGGTGAGACAAAGTCTTTGCTGCTGCTGCTGCTGCTGGGCCTGCGGACGAGAGAGGGATCTTCTCCATTAACGATGTTTCCTCTCCATGCTGCTGGCGCTGCCGCTGCTGCTGCTGCTGCTGCTGCGCCTGGCGACTGCGTGCTGCTGCTGCTGCTGCTGCTGCAATCGCTGCGTCTTGCCAAATTGTCGCAACAGCTCCCGGGTAAGCCAGGGCCTCTCTTTGCTTCTGGTGAGACAAAGTGAAGATGTGGGGCCCCCAGGTGCCAACCTCTTTACATGCTGCAGCCCCTGGGGGCCCCCTTGTAGGCCCCCAAGGGGGCCCCCCAGGGGGCCCCCTTAGTAGTTCGCCTCCTGCATAGCGGCGCAGGGGATCAGTGAGTTTGAGTTGAGCAAGCCTGAGGTGAAAACTGGTTGTTTTGAGGGACTGAATAAAGAGGTCTGGGGGGCCCCCTGGGGGTCCCCCCGGGGGGCCCCCTGGAGGCCCCCGCAGAGTTTTGGGAGCTGCCGGAGCAGCAGCACGCGTCAGGCTGCCTGGACGCAGCATAGAGAAAGCAGCACTTCTCGCTTGGGGTCTAGGGTTTAGGGTTTAGGGTTTAGGCTCTCGGGGGATAGTCTGGTAGCCGCGTCTATGCTCTTCGCAGATACACACGAAGAGGGGCCCCGGCCCAAGCCCTGCAAGCATTCTGCCCAGGCATGCTGAGCCTCAGACGCAGCAGCAGCAGCAGCAACTCCTGGTGCTGATGCTGCTGCTGCGTAAATAGGGTCTAGTAAACAAGTCAACTGCAGCGGGCCTAGCGGCCTCTTTCTGGGGCTCACACGACTCTGCCGATAGCAAAAGGCTTTAATTGTGAGGGTGAATTGCAGGGTTTAGGGTTTAGGGCTCAAGGTTTAGCATTTGAGGTTGAGGTTTCAGGGTGTAGGGTTTCGGGGCTTTGGGCCTAGCCAACACTGAAGCTTTCAACAAGCCCTAGTCTCGATCCAAACACGACTCGAGCAACGCAAAAACGTAAAGATAATTAATTTGGCTAGATTTGAAGTCGAAGGTTTTGTTCTTTTCAGATAACGGGCCCCTTGTGGAGGCCCCGGGGGCCCCCTGGATCTGATTTGGGTTCCAATGGCCCGGGGCAGGGGCCCCACTGGGGCCCCAGAAGACTCCGGCGCTGCAGCCTACTGGAGCCGCAGCTGAAGTAAAAGGTGTCGAAGTTGTTTACGCGAGTTGTTTTCTTTTATTTTTGCTTTATTGACTTTTGAATTCAATTTCATCAAAATAAATTGTGTAGGTTGCCGAGGAAGGTCTATTCTCAGCGGGCTGGTGCATCCTCATGCCTTCCTCTTATGTTTGTGAATGAATGGGATCATCTCTGGGAGACACACACATCAAGTGGAAAACATAATATACACATATAATTATGCTGGCAAGAAGGGAAAGAAAAACAAGGTAAGGAGGGGATTCAACGCGAAAGCTCGACCACACGGCACCGGGAACTGTGGGCCAGCGAAAACAGAAAGTGAACTCAGGTGATAAGGCTGCTATTCCTTTGTGAGACATTAAGCCTAACCTTGTGGCTCCAACACAAAAGCTGTTCCGCGGGGTCATGAAAGTTTGAGTCAAACCAAAAGTGACTTGGAAATGAAAAGTTTCATGCCCTCTCGGTGAAACGGGCTGTCTGCGTTTCGTGAAATTCTCGGGGAATGCGGCTTTTTCCTTCTTTCCGTGCCTACGGAATTACCTTTTGCTTCATAGCAAACGAAATTTAAACCATTTTGCCTGAGGAGTGGCGTTTGGTTAGCCCACGGCCATCTCTACTGAATAGCTCCTGATCTGAAGAGCTCAAGAGTAAGTTTTGATCGAGGACTGATTGTTGCTGGTGCGAAATTGGCGAGAATTTATCGGGAATTCGACTAGAATGGTGTACAGATACGCGTTCGTTTTGCTTTACCATTTATGCACAACAGAATATACCCTAGTAAGTTTGTCTTAGGGCGTTTGAGGCCTTTGGTGTGTCGGGGTCAATTCATGAATGGCTTAGCCTTCCAGTTCCTCGCAGGACAGCTTTAATGCTGCAGCCACAAGTCAAGAATTAATGTCTCACAAAGGAGTCACAGTTTCAGCACTTGAAATTAGTTTCTGTTTGCCTCCGGCTCAGAATTCCCAACTTTGTGGTGCCTAGCTTTTGCCAGGACGCTCAGCAAAGCAAATTTTCCCGAAATTTTGATGTTTTCTGAAACTTTTGCAACAAAAATGCCACAATTGTAGCTCCCAGTGCTTGAATGCACTTTAGCGTAAGAGGATTCCGCCGTGGGTCAGAAGCTGTAGCAGGACAAGTCCGAATGGGATTTTGCACATTGAGGACTATTTTGATGTATGAATGCGCAAAAAGGTGCAGCTTTGCGGCAATTTCAAAAAGGAAGTACAAAAAGGAAGGTATTTAAGGCGAGGTAGGGTAATGGAAAGTCCCGTAACAAGAGTTGCAGATGAAATGCCAAAAGTTTGTGCCTCTGCACTTCAGCGGATATGCCAGTTCGCACTCTGCATTCTGCTCAGTTTCAATGTGGTGCTGAGACAAAAGGTGAAGTGTCTGTGAGCTGAGCGTGGAAATCCAAAGTGAACAATGAGAAAGGGGCGTTTCTTGATTGCAACATTACAAACGAAAAAGCCAGAGAATAGCGGATCGGCGGAAGGCGCACGACAAAAATATTGGTATTTCTGGGGCTAAATCTTTGACACAAGGCTTTTCTGCAGGGGGGTTTGGTGTTGAAGAAGTGACGGAAAGTCACAACTGCTGCTACTCATTTAAAGCGTGTTCAAGTCGTTATCTCATTATTGGGATAACTTCTACATTCCATCCTTAAGAAGAAAAGCCTATTACCACTGGATTCCCACTGGTTTCTCTCACTTTTATGAAGATCCATTCCTGGATTCCGGTGTGATGGCCGCCCTGATGTTTGTAATCTGGGAATCTAAGTAGGAAAATCCATGAATGTGACGAACGCTGTGGCCCGACGCCAAGACCCTGAGCGTAATGTAAAAGATAAAGTGACTTACTAGCCAAATAAGTTATACAAAATGCCAGTTTACAATTATTCTCTATCAACTAGTCTGATAATGAATCGGCATGCGCGTTTTTGAGTAGGCGGAGCCCTCATCGTGCTTCCAAACCATAATTGCGTGGTAGCGCACGAGTAGACAGGACAGAGTGACTCATATGAAACAAATTTCTTCATATTCTGCACATGAAAGTTAACCATTTTGCGCGTCAAAACGTGAATAACGGATCTCTTTGGGATCTTACCAGCCAGCAGTAACAGCTGCTGCTCTTAGGAGCGCTTTGGCGGCAGGCCAGCAGGTAATGCATCGGAGAGGGAAACTTGGTGCTCATGCTGTCTCATTTGATGTATTATGCTCTTACCTTACATGAAGTTATTCACCAAACAAAGTGCAGTCCAGCTTGGTGTCAGGCCGCGGCAGCATTTGTCCTTTTAGTGGGGATGCGGGCCAAGTTAAGCGCTTTAACGGCAGTTCTGTAGTTCTTCAGAAGAACAGCTTAGAGCTTCCTTGCGTCTTCTTACTAAGCTGCAGGAATACAAACTGAGCTCAACTTCTGTATACCCTTTTTGGGATTAAAGCCCTGTAGCTGGCACTAAGCTGACCCTATTCCGCACTTGTCGTCAAACTAGCTTCTCGGTCTAATCTCTTATCTGTTGTCTCACATGTGACGTGTACCGCTTAAGCAGAGATGTTAGGGGCGTCAGTGGCCCCTTAGTCATAATCCGTGGTAGGTTCTTTGCCAGCATTTCGTATTACTGCCCTCCGGGTGTCTTACATCAAGCCTCGCCCGGCCTGTTATCTTCCCCTTTATGTTAGAGGGTTCTCCAGGTAGAGAAAATCGGTATAGATTTGCAGAGGCTCTCAACATGTCGAATTTAAGCATTAAGCCACCTCTTTTCGTGTCATCCAATCCAGCCGCAAGATCAGATTGCAGTGATAGGTCCTGCTTGACAGCCGTTCGAAAAGCATTCACGACAAAAAAGTGTCACCGCGCTAGCCACTGAGCAGTCAATACGCAATCATTTGTCATTAGTAATGCTGTACAAACGTTCTTTAGGAAATATCTAGGCCCTACAATATGTCCTTTCAACAGCCAACAGTGTTAAGCTGCGGGATGTACCAGTGCCCAATCAGGCGTTGTTATCTTGAATGGCCATATCATATCAACTCCGCGTTGCTGTGCCCACAGAACATAACACAATCTTGACATGTCACATTCTTTTTCTGACTGGCCAGCTCTTCTCTTTTGTGCTTTGCGCAACTTCCGCGGCACCAATGTTTGCTTACAGGCAGATGAGTTGACCGCTGACTTGTGCTAACCCACACTTCTCCTCAGCACTCACACTTGCCACTTACAAAGTCTTCTAGATCCTTTTCTGGAGCCTGTTTGCGCTTCCCTGCTGTCAGCTGGAGAGGCTTCACTGTAGCCTATTCTCCATTATCTCTCCCGCCTCTGGCAAGTGTTGCTGCATTTTCCAATTTGGGAGCACTTCAAAGGCTTTGACCTGTAACACGAGTGCCCACATCAATCCTTTACTGTAGTATTCGAAGCTTAGCTTGCCTTCTACATGTCTGTCTCGTTTTGCTTCAATGTGTGCAAAACTAGCACTGCCCACTGAAGACACTCATTATGAATTGCAGGGTTCCAGGCATTGTCATTGCAATTCCGTTTTTTGCTCTGTCCTGTCTGTGTCCCCATCCAGGCGCGTCCGTGCTGCTCACTGCAGCTTCAGTGTCAGTTGCCAGCAGCAAAACCCGGGCTAACTGCAGAACAAAACGGGGCTGATGGCCAAGCCTTTGCAAGGCAGTCACTTTCCATTTCTACGTAAATAGGTATAATCCGAAAGATATGACCCTAAGGGCCATTTCTGGGTCATTGCACAGCGCTGCAGCGCTGCAAGCTGCAATCACCACTTCTCGGGGCCTAGTGCCTTTGCCTATCGCAGCCTCTACATTTGCTTTCTAAAATCTGTAGTTATATTCTTAGCACAGGCAGGCCCTGGATGCTTTTCTCTGCCACGTGACTCCGAGTAGAAAGTGTCTGACGCTGGGCAACCGCAGAAGATCCCAAGTCAGCGCACCTCTTACACTTCCTCCCAAGTTCCAGTCCAAGTTCTTATGCTTGAACAATTGTTTTCAGTGTTTCACTTCTTGCAATCGTAATGCAACAATGCGTCTTTCTTACAACTCTGCTTCGTCGCGGCCCGTTTGCTTCCTTCGACCAGAGCCCCTGCTTAGTTTCCCGAAAGGCTCCTCTGCGCGAAAAGCCTGGTCCTATCTTTTGCAATCGCAAGCAGGCTTTTGTGGTTGATTTGCCAAACTCTCTGGGACTTCTTTCGCGTTTTCATTTCTCCAAATCTTTGTCCTCCGCTTTTAGTTCTACCGCCTTTAACCGAATATAAGTTAGTCTAGGGATATCATACTGATCTCCCCTTGAAAGTTTGGCATTCATGCCTGCATTTATCCACACTTTGGTCTACCAAATTTTGGCTTATACTCCTGATATCACTTCCAGCAATTTTTTTTGGCATCTTCGCTCGTAATAATATACAGGGCATCCTGTGAAACCGTTGCTTCTCCAATTACCAATTTGTCATGTCTAGGGTGCCAGTGACAGTATCCAATGTGCTGTGCCTGAGATACATAATGCAAGCTCCGAGCTCCACCGGATCAAATGGACCATGAGGCGTAGGAAATTTCTTGCGGCGTTTGCATTTTCGTGTTTTGGAGGCTTTTGGTGAGCCAAAAGTGCCTTCCTCGAACGTCAATAGGCTGACACTTCATAAGGTGTTCGTCTCGGCGGCCTATTGCTGGGCTATTCTAATCTGGTTAGCAGTGACGTCATTGCACCTGGGGATCACTAGTGCAGCGAGGTGCTCACATATTCTACAATACTTAGGCACTTCCTTGGATTATGTTTTGGGCTGCAGTGCTGAGGAATCAAAGTACTTTCTGCTAGGTACTGGATGTCAACAGATGCGAGCTGAAGACTCTTTGAGGACTTCCACGACATCCCCGCTGAGGAGCTGCAGTTCATTTCAAGGAATACAGTGCTCGCGAAATCCCAATCTGCGCTAGATGCCACCTTCAAATAACAAGCGTGGGGTTAAGAAAAGATACACTATGGCAGTGCACCAAGCGGAGCTTCGCCGCTTCGTAAATCCCCACTGCCTGCAAGCCTACAAACTCTTCTAGACCAAGCAGCATTCATATTTGTGTGTGACAAACTGGCCGGTCGATTTGAACATGGCAGAGGATCTACAGGGAACAAAAGTTTGAGCTAACCTTTTCTGAAACGCAGAACTTCTTGTCCTTAAATGAGGCCCTGGTAGCCACAGCGTCACTGTTGGCCCGAAATCGTGGGCATGGCTTCAGAGCTTGCAGGGCCTCGCCAATGTTTCAGCTCCTCCTTTACAAAATTCATATTTAATGCATGCTACAAATGCATTTAACGCAGCTTTCTTGGCAATCTTAGGCTATTTTCATGCTCCGCTGCAGTACGCACCGCTACAAGTTTGAGTTTCTTAAGTCCTGCATATCCAACTATGTATGTTTCTTGTTTAATTGGCATTTGATTATGACCCTAGTTGCTACTTTAAGAATTTTTAAAGCCTATAGTTGTGCAACACACTTAAATCAAGCTCAACATCACTTTCCCACTGAAATTCTCATATGCAAGTGCCTCAATCCCACTAACACAATAAGATTCAAGATACTTTCCCGGCACTTAAGAGGTGTTCATGCGTCCTTGCAGCATTGTTTTTTAATGTTATTGTTGCAGACGTGCAGATAGACAAAAGCTAAGGATGATGCCTGAAAGAAATGAACGCTATGGCCTTCCTATTTTCTCACTATAGCAGCACATGTGGCAAGAAAAAATATCTGGGATGCCACAAAAGCATTTAATAGTGTGCAAAAAACAATTTTGTGCTCTGGACACACAAGATTCATGATAAGTTGCTGCACGGGAAGCGTGCTGCCATCTGTCACTCTCAGTGTGAAATGATGTGAAGTGTAGTGGCTTACGACTCTCAGATCTTTAGTTTCCACATGTGTTCATACAGAAGAAACGGCGCTGTATGCAGCAGCTGCTGTGTGTTACAGCGTACTTCTAGTGATGGGCTGTTAAGGTAGCTCCAGAGCCTTCTTTGTGCGGTGTGAGCTGGGCCCGTGTAAAGGCTTGAGGGTTTGGCAAAGCTCTTTTGCCCTTGTTTCTGCATTTTTTAATTGATATTTGACCACTTTTTGGGATTCGTTTGTCGGGGATAGGTAGCAAGGGCGCCTGTGGGGTCGATACGCACTAATCCAAACTTTTGCGCAGTTGTAGCTGTGCAATGTCGAGTTTCTCGTAGGGCCTTCTTCTAGGTTTTAGAACAGCAATAGACACTGATTTTACTGATCGGAGCACTCTATAAAAGCTTATCTGACCCTTGAAGGGTTCCGTCACACCCTGGAATGCTGCCTCTCCCCAACCCACCACTGTTACACGGCACACGATTTATCTACCTCCCCTTCACAGTATTATTCAACAGTCGTGAACCATAATTTTCGAATTAAAATATCATTTGGGATTCTTTTTGGACAATGCGTTTCTGTGGTCTGGGGAATTCACATTTTTCGCAGGGGAATGATCCCTCCCCCCGCTGGTCAATGGGCCGGCTTACTTAGCGGCTCATGGCTTTACTCCCGTCTCCTGGGCTTCAGTATACAATAAAACATTCCCAAATCAATGTTTGCTCCTATTAGACATCATGAAATAAGCTTAAAGCAGAGGCAGGTATACTATGGAGCTCCAACCATTGCACCCGCACGCTCACGTTGCGTCTCCACTCCTCACGTGTAGTCAGAGTTCACTCGCCTCTGCTTCTGTAGCGGTAATTCTCTCTAGTCCAATAATACATAAACTTATTTTAAAAGAGAGTTTAACCATATTTAGGTGAGTTTGGTAATGGCGTGTCCATTGATTTGGTGCGAGATGAGGGAATATCGCGTGAGGCGGAGCTGTAACCTAATGACTCCTCCAGCGAAGTTGAGCCGCTACTTAGGTTCACTCACAAATCCGACGTGGGAAAGCAACTTGGAGAAGCGCGAAAGTGTAGAAAGACAAAGAACGCGCAACTCTGGTGCTGGCAGTGGTGAAGAATGCTGAGGCAGACACAGAGCCCACAGAACACCAGCATGATTCGATCATGCCTTTGCTGAGGAGAAAAGGCAGCCTCGAGGCGCGAAACTAACATTAAAAGATGTCTCAAAGGTGACAAGTTTTAGTGAGCGAATGTCCACACGAAGCAACGAAAAAAAATACGAAGCGATTGAGCAAAACGCGGCGCGGACGACGGCTTTTCCGTGACAGATGGCAGACGGTTAGAGCTTGCGCCAATGAAACCTCGCGAAGTGGGGCTGCAGCATTGAAATTTAGTTTAGATTTAGGCGGCAATTTTGTGGCTGGATTGGCAAATAAAATGCTGCTTTCGTGCGGCGCGAGTTACAGAGGTTCTGCCGCTCAGCAAAAGCCAGCGCATAAGAGTGCACTGCGAAGTCCTTGGCACGGGGGGGTGAGCATCCACCAACGAGAGGTTTGGACTTCAAAAGATGAAGACAGGAAAGCAAATCTGCCAAAGTTAAAGAATACGCGTTTGTTTTAAAGCCCACGTTTGAAAACATAATGATGCGCAGCCTCTTCTCATGTGGCGCCATACTGCTGGGCGCCTCGTTCCCAGTGAGAGGAGCGCAGGCACCATCCAACAGGCCCGTTTTCCCCGCTAGTAGCCAAGTATTTGAAAATGCTTCTTCCAATGAGGAATTTTATGTTATGGACGGGGCCGTCTCACCGCAGGCTCCTTCCGGAAAATATATGTGGCGCGCCCTTGGAGGGACCGCCTTGGCTTTGGCCATCTCGGTGACACTGTTTCTTCTTCTCAAGTGCTTCACTCACTTGTCTTCCTCCAAGCCCCGAATGCACTTCCGTCGCCTTGCAACTGAAGGGGAAGGGGGAGAAGGCCCTTGTGGAGGCTCTAGAGAAGGTTCTCCAGTTCCTCCCCTTCAACCTCCATCTCAGCCGGAGCCTCCACCCCATCTTGGACCTCCGCCTGCAGTTCTTCATCCTCCACCTTCGCCTCATCCTCCATCCTCTCCTCGATCTCCACCTTATCTTGACCCTCCGTCTGGTCTTGGCTTTCCACCCCGTCAATCTGGCAATGTATCTTCGCCCGAACTCCCATCCTCGCCCGAACCTCAAACTTCGCCTGAATTCCCATCCTCGCCCGAACTCCCTTCCGAGCTTCAATTTCCGTCTCAGCGTGGCTTTTCATCCAGGAATGCAAGTTCATCCTCGGAGGAGCTTCCACCTACCCCTCAATCATCTCACCGTGGGACTCCCTACCCTACTGGATATTCAGCACCTTGGGGCGAATCTCCACCTTACCCGCAATACCTAGCCTCTCCTGCAGCATCTCCGGGTGGATCTCCATCTTATCCGCAATCTCCAACCCCTCCTGCAACATCTCGGGACAGATCTCCATCTCCGCAATATCCAACCTCCCGTGCAGCCTCCCAGCACGGATCTCCAACACCTCCGCAATATCCAGCCTCTCCAGCAACACCTCGAAGCGAATCTCCAGCGCCTTTTCAATATCCAGCCTCTCCCGCAGCAGCTGGGGGTGGGTTTCCAGCAGCTCCGCAATATCCAGCCTCTTATGCAACACCCCGGCGTGGATCTTCACCACCGGATTACCCACCCTCTCCTTCACCATCCCGCCGAGGGATTCCATCCCCGCAACCTCCACCCTCTCCTGCACTGCCCCGCAGAGGATCAGCTCCACAGTTTCCTCAATATCCATCCTCTCCAACATCCCAGCCCAGGCCCCGATCCACTGTTGGGTTTCCACCCCCGTCTGGACGTCCATTCTTCTTCCAGCCTCCATCCTCGCCTTTCCGTCCAGGTCGGATTAAAATTCCTGAAGTGTTTACAGGCCAACCCCCACCAAAGCCACCCCGTCGTAATCGCGCACCTCTAATTGACGTTCCTCTCACACAAACACCTCCAAGCTTGCCGGTACCATCCGGAGGTCCACTTCCATCCAAAGTTGAACAGCCATCAAAACCTGAACAGCCAAGTTCACAAGTTGAAGCTCCATCCAAAGGTGCAGCCCCGTCTTCGCCTGATCGTCCTGCCCAGCCCGGACTTCCACCTGGAACGGACCCTTCATCCGTGCCCCTTCAACTTGGGCCACGGGAGGCCTCGGATTTAGCGGTCAAGCTCGAGTCGTGGAGTAGCGGGGTATCTGGTTCGATTGATCTACTTGGTGGTATGGATGATGATGACAAAGACGACCTCTGGGGCAGAACCCGCGAGGGAATTGATCTGGTGGGTCAATTTTTAGGCTCGGACTTTTCAGACGGAGTGGACTCCGGACTCCGCAGGCGTCTTGAAGACGTGGTAGATAAATGCAAAGCTCTCCTCGGTCAAATTGCAGAGGAATCCGATGCAGACTGGGCTGCGAGAGTTCAGGACAGGGAAAGCCTTCTTGACTTTGCAGGAAACGACGTTACCTCGGCAATGCAGAAGTTCGCCGAAGAGCCTCCTCATGATGCAGATAGTCCTTCTGTTGGCGCTCTCAAAAGAGGGCGCGACGCAGCTGAGGCAGCAAAAGAAGAGAGGCTCGATTTTGGCAAGCTGACCGCTCCGTGGCTGGAAACGCCTGAACTAGATGGGGCGCTGGGACGCCTCTCAGATAAAATTAGAAGATTGGAGCAACGTTTGTCAGATGCAGCGGGCACATGCGGCTATTCGTGGGGCACCTATCTGGATGGTTTGAAACAAAGCGCATTGGGAGGAGGGGAAGATGCAGAAGACGCCAAGCGGCGAATCCCAGATAGCGTGGAAAGGGGAAAGAAAGTTAGAGATATTCTCGATTATGTTACAGGTAGATCAGGAACCCAGAACTGAGCTGGAAGCTGCATGGAGCTCAGGAAAGGCGGCTTCCCTTCGTCTGTTCTCGAGCTGTGGACTGTGAACATCGTGGCAGCCACTGGCTGGCAAAAGAGGCGGAGGCACATTGTGAGTGCAGCAAGTTTGTAGGGTCTAAGCGGGACTTGTGCTTGTCTAGTGAACTATTTGGAGGGGCTCATCGCACTGTTACCGAAAACTAGCAAGTATTCAGGTTTGTTGAGCCGCACGAGCTGCAGCTGGCAGCACCCCAGCAAGCTCAGTGGGCTTTCAGCAAGAAACCCTCACTCCTCTTATGTGTAGGCGCCGGTATGCATTGCATTTCTGCTGATTTTGGTATACATTGCACTTCTACTGAGTTCGAGTCTCTCACCAGTTATTCATTGACAACCTGTGACTGTTTTAATTCAAAACGGGCTCCTTTGACGCTGCAAAGGCTGCCTGGCTTCTATCTGGATTCTCAATTGCAGCTGGACCTCCGGGGGTACCGAAACAAAGAAAACAATATGGATCACAGAGTTCTTTGTTTTCTTCCTCCAGCGCCTCAGTCAATCAGCACCGTGCACGTGGGCACACCTTTTGTTGGTGTTCACAACAACCACAACGCTATATTTGCAATGAATTGTTCAATGGTCAGCTCTTTCCGCACGTCGCAAGTGAATTAGATTGCCTGGGCTACGCAGTAACCACCCGATCCTCCCTAATCCTTACGTTTCCTGCACGCAAAGTTCCACAATGGGACAAAGTCAAATGTTGCTCGAAGAACTGGAGTCTATGGTCTAGTAATCACGTTCTGGTCCTTCCTAGAGCCACCCTCTGTAGGTTTTGGACTTACTTGCGCAGTTTACCTTCCTTTCTGGAAAAGTTGAACATAACCAGTTTCTGGCTGCTGGAAAAGTCCCGCTAGAGGCATATTGGCGCCCTTCGCCCGGCAAAGTTGCAACATTTGAAATTTCAAATGCGTTTTCTGCTAATTTAATGCAAGTAAACAACTTAGAAAGCAGGTATCTGCGTTCTTTCTGTAAACAACCAACCTCGAGTGCGAACTGAATAGGCTGGCGCTGCTGTCTCAAATGTCCGCCAGGGTATATTCGTATATTTTAGAGCCCTAGGAGAAGTATTTGGGCGAAAAAAATGGCTCTTTGTGTGACAAAGCAGTTTTATGAAACTTCAGCGAAGTAAATTGGGGAAAACAGTTCATTAACTTGACGTTCCCAGACATACACACCTCCACTAGTCTCCTCGCTCGCATCCTGATGTGGTACACCACGGCTGATCTGGGTATATTCCTGTTAGGCGAGCAATAGCTTTGATTACTTAGCTGCTAAATGTCGAAAAGGTGGCATTCAGTAAGCTAAGTCTTGATTAGCTGAAGCATGATCTGAATGGGGAGTTTCACCGCTGGCTTTGTGGTTGGAGGAGGCTGGGCGTAATTTTTCGGGAGCCACCTCCCGGATGACGCGTAGGCCATGAGTTACTGAGGCAGCAAGAGGGGAAAAAAGAAGGAAAGTTGCTTCCTGAGGTCAAGAAGACGCAGAAATACGGAGATTGTGAAGGTATTCCTGGGGAAAAAAGGGCAAGGAGCGGGTGGCGCTGTGCCTTACAGGGCTTCGCTGCAGCTGAGTCGTCTACTGGAGTTTGCGGTCTGTCTGTGCACTTTTGATTCAGGTTTTATTGTTTTTGTAAATTGCGGCTTTTACACTCCTGCAACTTTGTGCTACTGCGCGACAACTGCCCTGGAGCGTCGCTGTGCAGGGTTGTTGTGTTTTGCATGCAGAAGTGCGTCTTTGGAGCCGCAGAACAGGGATTACTGCAGTTCCCTGCTTGTTTTTTGCACAGTTTCATGGCACGCTAGATGTCTGGGACGCCATGCTCAAGAACTATGCCGCATTAGTTGTGGCGGCCTTCGTTTGTTTGCTGCCAACTGCGAGGAGTTCGTACTCGGTTTCGCGGGGGCCCGAGGAGCGCAAGGCCCCGTGGCAACATGACGGCTACTTGGACGTGGATTTAAAGGCCAAGGGGAAAGCGCAGGCCCTGGCGCAGCAGCCTGCAGCGCGATCGGCGCGGCGAGTGTGCAAAGGAAAGCTGTGCGTGTTGGCGGCGGCGGCGGCCGTGGCGCACCTGCTGATCTGCTCCGCGTCTTCGCTGAAAAAGAAGCCGCTGCCGGAATGGAAGCCAAAAGAGTCGTCTTTGCAGGCAGAAGAGGCCGCGGAGGAGGGGGAGGCCCCCCCGGACGCGGAGGGTGACAGCGTGGATTTGCAAGTTCAGCTTTTGACGCTGGATCCGGGCGACGCGGCGCAGCTGTCGCCGCAGCAACGGCGGCTGGTGGAAATGGCCGTGGAAAGCCTGGAGACTGTGGAGGGAGAGCTGGAGGTTCTGTACTTGAACGCGGCGAAGATCGACGAGGAGCTGCGGCAAGTCCGCGAGGAGTTCCAGCGCTCGCAGGAGGACTACTTGCTTTCCGAAGCCGGCGCAGCGGTGGTCACCTCCCTCAGACTCGCAATGGACCAGTTGGAGAAGCAAAGCTGCAGAGCGTGGGCTGCTTTCGACGACAAAGACGCGCAAAGAAGCCTCATGGGCTACACTGCAGCACAGGAGGCGCGCGGGGAGGAGCTCTTGGCGGGGAGCGGCGGGGGGCGCCCCCGTCTGAGCCCCGGCGCTGCTGCTGCGGTTGCTGCGGCCGAGCGGGTCTTGCTTTCCTTCCGGCTGCGCAAAGTTGCTGCTGCTGCGCCCCAGGGGGCCCCGCTGCAGGGCCCCGCGAGGGACTTTGAAAAGACCCTTTGGCGGCACTTCAAAGTGCTCACGGAGACGTCGCAGCGCTGGCGCGGCGACCGGGCGGCGCTGCTGGCAGCAGCGGAGGGGGCCCTCGAGGACGCGCACGGCCACGTGCAGCAGCAGCAGCGCGACGGGCTCGCGGAGGCCCCCCCCGGGCTGCTGGAGGCCATGGGGGCCCTCGAGGCGCTGCTGGACCAGACCACTGGTCCAGAGGACGAGGAGGGGGGCCTCGAGGGCCCCGGCGCCGGCGACG